>NW_009622539.1:0-6695 GCF_000690535.1 Cariama cristata
TGCTCCAACCCTGCCCGGCGCACCCGTACGATATATTCTTCATTCAGATTTCAGCAATGCGTCGGGATTCTCTGCGATGATAAACACAGGTGCTAGAAATAATCGGTCAGCAGTGATGTTTGGGTTAAAGCGTGACAGAATGGCTTATCTCCTGTGAGAAATGAGCGGTTTTTTTTTGGTTTGTTTTGTTTTTGAAGCTTTTCTTTGAGGAGGCTGTTGAAATGGACGTGTTAATACTCTTTATCTTCGATTCTTTTTGTGATTTTTGTGGTAAGATTAGTTACTGGTCCCCTACTATGTTCTTCCGAACAGAACGGGAAGACTGCGTAGGACTGCAAAGAGGGAAGGTAGCTCGTCACCTGTGGAAACCCCACGTTAAGCTTCTGGATCTTTTTGGTGAGCTTGTAAAAGCTCTTCTTTCAAACTGGGCAAATGTGCTTCCCACCTGTGCGGCAGCCCCTGCTTCCCCCCCCCCCAGGCTTGGGCTGTGTCTCGTGAGCAAGGGGCTAAAATGGGGCCTGCCAGCGCCTGATGGAGACCGGGAGCGCTTTGGCCAAACTAAGTTCTTAAGAAATCAGCTAGTGGATGAAGATGCTAGGGATTTTTAACCTGTAGTCTAGAGAGAATGGGTTTAGAGCCCTTGTGAGCTCTGTAGTCAGAGTTGCTGGTGTGCCCGGAGGTAACTGAAGGAAGTGGTTCAGTTACCTGAACGTTCATGGGAAGGAAGGAGGATTGGAGTCAGCGGGCTGTGGAGGGATGGGGCCTCCCTTCAAGGTGGAGGGCCATAGGAGATGGTCTGATGAAGTGCAAGGGATGTCGCTCCTGTGAGAAGAAGCAGCAGCCATGGTGAGCAATGCTTCCTGAAGACCCTTATCAGTAGTCTTGTGGTCCCCCTCCAGCTGCTCTCAGTATTGCCTTGTGGTTGTCCTCCATAGCTCCTCCCAGTAGAAATTAAAATATCTTTTTCATCCCTAGGCAAAGCCAGTTGCCAGACTCCCCACCGGACTCTGGATCGGAACTGTGTTCTCCGCCACAGCTCCAGAGTAGGTCACATGAATTCAGCCTCTCCCAAGCTCGTAGGAAGGTCTCCAGCTCTTCTTCCTTGTCCTTACTTTCTTGTCTGTTTACTTCTTGCAGCCCCACGGTATGACACTACGTGGCCTGGTGGGCTGCAGCCTCTACTCCCATGCCCATCTGCTGTGGCACCCAGCAAGCTTCCCTGCAGGTTCATGGAGACTTGCTCTGACCCCGATGCCAGTGGGCATCCTTGCACCATCCCCCAGGGCTGCTGCCTGAAGACAGAAAATGCTGTGACTCCTTGGAATCATTCTGCATCCTCCAGCTGTTTGGGTTTCAATTATTCATACTTTCAGCCAAGTGCATCTCAGATTTCTGGGTAAATGATAAAGCTTTTGTGCAAAGGATGAGACAGATACAAAAAAAAAGTAGAGCTGGTGGAAGGCGTGGTTTAAGACTGGTGTAAAATCCCCGTCTGTGTAGGGTTTTCCACAGGATGGCAGTGTTTAGACATTTTTGAGACACTTCTGGCTGCTGGTTCTTTAAACATCTTGATTGAAGTTCACATTGGAAATAGGAATGGATTTCAGTTTTGAAAAAGTTACAAGGCTAAAGAGAGATCAATAGGTACTTCATAACGGGATTATAAAAATATTCAGGCGTTTTGCCATACCTACTGCAGGGATTTGTCCATAAGGATCTTGTAATTGTTCGAACAAGCGGCATGAGAGAAAAAAAAATTGTCCTATCTATGTAAGCAAATGAAATGGTATTTATATACCATCTGCCATATTCACCCACCAGCATGTTGTGGATGTTTAATTATTTAATAGATGCTGGGTAGTGCAATCATCCAACCACAATACCTAGTAAGAATGAACTGACTGGTGCATGCCAGAGGGGGACCTCACTGGTTGTTGGGAGAGAAATGTGAGTTCATCAGTGTTAGTCATGGGCTTGCAGGTGGTCTGTCCCTGTCCCCGCTTCTGTACAGAGCTCAGTTACGTATTAGAAGTGGGTGAAGGAAGCTGGGCCTGGTTTTCCAGTGGAGCTATTTGTGTTCTTTCTTTCTTTGTTTTCCAGTAGAAGGTGCCAGTTAGTCAAAATCGTAGTATTTTTTGAGGGAATACTTTGGTTATTGGAATTTAAGATACAAAATACTTCTTGACCAAATGTGGAGCTTCTGAAAAAACTCAGAAAAAGAATAACAATTAACGTGGTGGGCAGGCTTTTCTTCTACTCATGTTTGCCCCTTAGTTCGAGTACCTGCTGGGCCTGACTGAGACCTGGAGTTTGGCTTTTTTTTCCCCCCGTCCAGAAGGAGTGACCATCTGTCAGGATATCCTAGTTTACATTTTATAATACCAAATCTTTGAAATAAGGGTTTTTTTTTTTACTTTGCACAAAGGAGCATTTTTTGAAATCTCACTTTCTGGGAAAGGGGTAAACTGTTACCCAGCAGTTGCCCCTTGACATCTCTTCATTAACACATTAGTTTAACTGCTACTAGAGTTTTCTGTATAAGAAGGAAAGTGAGGTCACGCTCGTGCAGCATAATTATTCAAGATAAAGCTGTGATTTGAATGCAAATGTCAGGAAATGATAAAACCTTGCTGCTTATGCACTGTGTAAATTTTTAGAAAGAGATCAACTTGTCTATTCATATGAAATAATATTCATGTTTTGGAAGGAGAAATTGCGTAATTCAGTTTTAAAAAGCCAACAACAATCTCCTCCTGAGAAATCAGAATTTGGGTGACAGTACGGTTAGAATGAGATACCTGGGTGTTCTCTTGTTATGATTCTATAATATCGGTATTTAAACTTATAAATGAGTAATGCAACGTGTGTTTTTGAAAAAGTCTTTCTGCAGCATCAGGCAAAAAAAGGAAGCTGTCACAATTGCTGGGAGATGCCACTGATTCTCCAGTCCAGTCTCAGGACTCCAGACAAGGTAAGCAACCGTGTGAAGATGAAATTTAATGTTTCATGCCATAGACAAGTAAATATTTTAAGAGCACAGCTCCTACTGGCTCTGTAAAGGCAGTGGTATTAACAGTCTGTACTCTACTACCGGGTTTGGAGGCATTTACCTTTTCAGTTTTTTTGAAAACCGTGACGTATTTATATTTGGGGAAGAGAAACAAAGCGTTAGAGGCTCATATTTCCTGAGGACTCCCTGGACAAAATATTCTGCCCTTCTCCATGTGTGAGCCTGCAGTACACAGATGATACCATACTCTGCTGACTTTGCTTGGCACTAAATTGACTGGGCAAAGAAAGCATCTTGGGTCAGCTTAACAAGGAATTAAAGTGGTAGATAAGCAAACAGATTGCAGTTCTTCTTTATCATCTCAGCTGTGCAGTTTTTCTACAAAGTGTATCCATGCGTAAGCTTGGTAAAAGCAGCGTGTTCTTCCCCACCCCTTCCCCAAATGAATTTGGTTCATTGTTTTATCAAGATAAAAATGCTAAGCTTATACCAACTGATACAGAAAAGCTTATCAGGCATGTGCAGAAATGGATCAGCTTCTGTGAAGTGTGAGGCTCTCTGTGAATGAACAGTTTGTAATGAACAGTTTATCTGAGGAATTTCACCCTGGTCAGTTAGTGGAAAATCTGAGTGTTGCATGCTATTTTCTTCAGAGTAAGTTATTTTTCAGCATTAAATCAATCTTTTAGAACACTTTTAATGAGTAGCAACTGGATTTAGTAGGTTACTTTTCCTTTAGTATCTTTTATTTGATCAGTGTTGCTTGATTGTGACTAATCTTCTAAGTCTACCACTGCTGGGAAGAGAAGACAAAGAGCCACTTCTCTCTCTAAAATCGCTATTGCTGGTTTTAATACTTAAAGACACAGCTTTGAAATATGCTTTTTTTGGGAGTCACTGTTAATAAAATCTTATTGACACATGTGCTATTGGAAAAAGAACATAGCCATTGGTAAAAAATGACATGGGGATCATTTAGAAATGAGGTGTGAATTTCTTTACTGTGGTGTTTTTTTTTTTATATTTTCACTCTGCTGCATGTCAGAAGTGGGGAATTGCAAATGAAGCTTGGGCCTGAAATGATTCTGTAGGCTCTGTCTTACTGTGCTGCCGGTGGCTGTGGACAGATCTTAGCTTATATGCTGAATGACATATTTTCTCCTGCCCTTACTGCACTCCATTTATCTGTCTTTCTTATCACATTCTCCTCTGTCTTCATAAAATGTGTAGTATCTCAGAGAATTATGGTTGACCCTGTCTATCTCGGAATGCTGTAATGTATAGTCAGAAAGCATTAACCAGTCAAGCAGACGTAGTGATGAATGTGCTTGCTATTGAAAAACTGTGCCTCCTGCTCTCAGATGAAGTACCTGTTGCAGTGAGTCGGAGTATATTCAGTTTAAACCTGTAGTAGAGAGAATAGAAAACATACGTAATTATTTTGCTTAATTGCTTCTTGCAGTGTTGCAGATTTACAGTAAAATGCTTAGCTTTCCTTCCCTCCCAAAGGAAACTGTCCATCCTTTTGGAAAGAATAAAAATAGGAACTGCTACTTGTGTAATATTTTACAAATCAGGAAAGCTGGAAAATTTATTTTCTAGGGCAAGGGAATATAACACAATCTTCTGGAATAACTGCAAAGGACAAGCAGATTTAAATATATATATTTGTGCTTTATATGTATGTATATCTATGTAAATATATTTATTAAAATGTTTATGCAGGATTTTTGGCTAGTCACAGAAGTAGTAACCAAATTGTCACTATCTCCCTACAGCAACTCTTAAGGACTGTGCTGCTGAAGTGCAAGAATATGACAGTGATGGACAGAATGCAGCTTTGGAAAAATGCTGTCAAGCTCTAACATGGCAACCGTATCAAACTTCTCAATGGAACAGTTTATTTAACTCTAATTATGAAAAACTGTAAGCACTGATGTTTGCACTTGGAAAAAAGTGGTTTCTTGGACCTTTTTTTTTGCTGGTATGGTAGTTGTGTAGGAATAAATGGTACGTCTGGCATCCCTTGTTCTTACTGAAAGTAAGACTGGAGAAGGAGGTATAGCAGGTGTGATGGAAGATGAACCTGCAGATGTATCAGATAAGCAGAACTTTAAATGCTCGTTAAAATGCATGCCAGGTTTTCTGATTGCCCTTCGGAGATTTAGGGGCAAAAGTAAAATGAATTTAACTTAAAATACCTGTTAATTTTTGTTTATTTTGTTAAGCACATTGGGGCAAGTAATTACTGAGCATATGGCACCTTTCCCTCTAATGGTCTAAAACAGTAAGGAAAGATGGAATTAGAAGATACCTATGTTATTTCTGGGCTCATATAACCTAAGTCTTAATAACTATAGACATGTCTGTATGACATGCAAATGTTTAGTCAAAGATTTAGAGTTTTCCTGTGTAAATCAGAACTGTAAATCATTTTTTTTTGGCCACATAATCTAGGAGAGGTCATTCCAAGTTCACATTACATCCCTGTTTTTCTCCATTCTAGTATTTGGTGAATGATCCCTTTTAACAAAAACCCTTCTACAGCATCTGGTCAGTTCTTCAGGATTGACACAAACAATTTGTCACTGTCTCCACAGGACTTAAATAGCTTAGTAAATTTTAATGTTCCTGTAGCCCAACCTGCTAAAAGCTCTCATGGGCGTTCGGAGTGTATCGGTGTCATTGCTGGATGCTGACATTCCCTGTTTGTGCGCAGTGTGGTAAGGGCAGTACACATCTTACTGTGTCCCACATAACCCTTCTCCAAAGGTACTGACATGAGAAGAGAGCAGACAGCTCAGTGTCCACACCTTTCTACTCCTTGGGAGCTGGATGGGCCAAGGAACTTCCAGCTGTGTTTGTGATGTGAGTTGTCACTCTAAATGGAAGTGGCTTCCTGTGGAAGGGGATTGAGATACTATTTGCAGAGGAAGTCAGTGTTACTTTTAAGGGAGGTCAATGGCACTGCCTTTGTTCCAAGATGCACTGTAATTATGGCACAGTGCAGATTTTCCAAGTAGTCATCCTGTATTCTGTTAGCTTCAAAAGAGTTATGTGCTTATCACCGCTCAAAATTGCTGTGCCCATTTTAAAGGCATTTCTCGGGTTTATTATTTTCCATTTTATTCATCCAATATTTTAACCTTTTGATTATTTCATTTTCACCACAAAATGCTGTTAGCTGAGGTAGATTCATTAGGAAAGGTTACTCTACCGTTAATTCTGCACTGTATTGTGTCTGCTTGGCACTTTCTTAGCCCCTTGCCCCATTACTATTGTGATTGGTGAGACTCTGTTCCAAAGATGTCTGAAGACTCAAATTCTGAATAGAAAGAGGAATTCGAAGTGTATTTCTAGTAGGGATTCTTGTGTGACAGGGATATCCCTTGCTACCTAAAAGTTCTTCCAAGTTTTACTGTACTCCTTGGTAGGACTGATCATTCTTTGTGCAATCAGATCAAAATATGTATTTGGTCTTAATTACTGTAAATGGTACACTCAGAAAATGAAATTCCTCTTTGGGAGTCATTGTTCCAAACAGTTCAGCTTGGAGAAATGGAAATGTGTGCTTTTGCTTCTCAATCTGCTTGCCTGCATCTAAGCAAATACTTTGAAATTGCTTTAAGAGTATCAGCTAATGAACTTGCTTCACACCTAAATCTGAAAAATTACTCCTTTCCCT
>NW_009622539.1:6726-23485 GCF_000690535.1 Cariama cristata
TTTCCCTACTATGAAATATGCACATTTCCTACATAAATAAAAAGAATTACCAGTTGTAGGAAGAAACTGAAGCAGTTTTGCTTATTTAATAATGATAGTTTGAGGAGATGGTAGACACTTCATTATAATTTTAAATATGAATTAGCGTATGACTTAGTAGTTTTAAAGTAGTTACAAAGTAGTTTTCTCTGTCCCAGATAATCAGTGATTGTTTGAAAGGGGCCTTTTGTTCATAATTCATAAAAAGATAATAAAGTCTGTACGTTTCCTGTAAAGTCTGTATGTTTTTATTTTTCCAACAAACAATGTGCAAACAAATGGATCAGTTCTGAAAAGCCATCTTCAGTAATTGCGTTAATGAGAGGTTCTCAGCAGCATCAGATGAGATCATCGTTATCAAACTTTCATTAGCAAGAAAAGCCAATGCCTATATAAGAGAACCTTGCCATTTCAGAATTATCCTTCATTTAAATCAGAGGACTGGAAGCATGGTTGGGATGGTGACTTCACTGGCTCTTTTAGAAAGATCTTGTTTACTGTGCATCACAAGGACAGAATACTCTTTGGGTGACAAATTAGCCCTTTGAATAAATGGAATAGGATTTCCTTAGTTGAGATGGGATGGACAACATGAGAAAGTAGAGTTTTATAGTCACCTGGCCAGAGGGTCAGTATTGATTGCTTTTCTTTCAGCTTGAGTAAAACCTTATTTGAATCCCAGCAGCTTCTGCAGAAGCACTTGGTGTAGGAATTCGGGGTTAAACTAGAAAGTCCTGCTGGCTCATTAGCACGTTGTTGTACGCACCGCTCATTCAGCTCTGTTTTTTAGCGCAATGTGATAATGAATGCTTGAATACACTAAAAGGTTTGGTTGTGCTTTTAGGTGCACAGAGTTCTTTTATACCAGATTTGTGAGAATTATGTAAGCTTCTCCACCTCTGGTTTCCAAATATTTCATGTGTCAGACTAGAATTAGAGCACCTTTTATATGGATTTTCATTTTTACACCTCTGAGAGGCTAAGAAGAAAATACTGGTAGAACCGGTGATTGTAAATATGTATTTCGACTCCCATTTTGTCAGTAAAAATCAGATGGATTTTCAGACCACATAAAAAATAGGAACTCAAGATGTCACTCAAATAGACCTATATTTAAAGTTGCTATTCTTTCCTTCTTGTTTTTGTAGACCTGCTGTAGGATATGACATTGTCACAGATAAAGGATTTAATTTTTCAACAACAGATGATGCCTTTGTGTGCCAGAAGAAGAATCATTTCCAAATCACAGTTCATATTAGAATCACTGGACATCCAAAATATGTCAAAACTCAGCTGGGAGGGAAACCAATAGAAAAGTTTTACTTGAAAGCTTTTGGAATAAAGGCAAGTATTTCTCCTCTTTGTGATTATTACTTTTAACAAGTTAGTATGTGATTATCCATAGAATGAGGTAAATAATTGAAATGAACTCTTCTTAGTTGTTTTTGAGCAAGAACTGACAAAAGAGAATGCTCATAAGTTACTAATGACTTCTGTGTGGAACTCTTTTGCAAAAAAAGTGATGTTTTATCGATGCTTGTGCTGATACATGCTGAAAGACATCATGTTTGCCTGTTTGCCATGGTTTCACTGACTTCCTTCTCTTGGACTGAAATTTTGTTCCCTCTGTGGGCAGTGCAGGGGCGTCAGCTGGTGTGTAGGTGGCCAGTCTACCCATTGGTCAAAAGGATGTGTTGAAAAAACAATTCACTAAGCAAAGAAAAAGAATCAAATCTGTTTTTCCTGAACAGTTCATGTGTAGAAAACCCACAAAATTTCCCCAGTTCTTCTTGGCAGGCTTTCCATTTCCATTTTAAGAACCAAATACTTCCTAACCAATATGGGTCCACAAACTTGCATGTACAGTAGTAAGAAATTTCAGTCTTTCTGAAAGATTTTATCAGGTTTTTTTACTTACTACCAAAATTCAGTGATTTAAAAAATCCATGTAGCTCTTTTACAAGGCAGTTACTACCAGTTTTGCTTAATGCATTCTAATGCAGAAGAAAATAGTGAATATTACTGTCATCTGTTCCCATCTGAGTCAAAGTGTTCCTTTGTACCATTCCAGAAAGGTACAGAAATTTACATTAAAATAACTTATGGAACTACCTTTCATAGGTTCAGTTCTTATGTTAAATATCTACATTTATGCTCTGGGATAGATTGAGCCAATAACAATCTAGATTCAGGAAACAATTTGTCTTTTGCAAATTAGTGCATGACTTTGTTTGTTTTTTCTTCCAAATCACATCCACAGAAAGATTTGGGTCCTCAGACTAGCTGTCAGGTGTCAGTTGATCAGGAGTCAATTCCCAAGTTAATTTCTATGAAGTTCCCTGAGAAATGAGGGAGATTTCACTGCTTCAGATGCAATTTGCCTATTGATTTCTATTTAAGATTTTATGTGTTTGAAAATGTAATACTCTTGTCATTTTTGAAAATTCCTTTTTCTTTGCAGGTGGAAGCTCCAAATCAAACAATTGCTATTGAACAGTCTCAGTCAGATAGAAGCAAAAAAACTTTCCAACCTGTTAAGTAAGAAATTTGAGAAAATTTTTCTATTTTATTTCAATACGTGTTTGGTCTGAAATGTAAAGTAGTTGTTTCTTGGAAACTTGTAGTAGTTATAAGCCAGTTTTCTGATCTTTATCCAAAATTCCATTCTGGGTGTGCACATAGAAATACAATAGTAATATATATCTGGTCTCCCTTCATTAAGGAAAATTTTCAGCAGCTTTACAAATGTGTTAAGGATGCTTATCCAAAATACTTATATTCAGCCAGCAACACTATTGTATGGTGTTTAGAGCTGTATGGCAGATGCGTTTCCCGTCTTAAAAAATGTCAGTAACATTCCTGTTCTACATGGGCATGAGATGTATTTGCAGTGCTTTTAAGGGGGAGTGCCTCTGCTAGAAACATAGGCAGCTTCTCCCTGGAACTCTGCCATTCTTCTGCATCTTAACTCACTGGCAGAATCAATGTTTGTTCTTCTGGCATGTGTCATCTATTGGAGCTGTTCTGCTCTCTGTAAATAATTAAATAAGCCTTAAAACAGAAAAAGATAACACAGTGTCAAGTTTGACAGGACAGTGCTGGGATAAAGGCTGCAATATATAATCTGCAAAAATGAACTTTGTGCTTGGGAGAAGAGCTTGATTTTCACTAAATTACCCATCATATGGAACACATATGGTTTTATTGTGTTGAAGGCTGTGTACAAACAGACCAAGAAACACAAGACTCCTATTACTAAGAACAGTTTCCCACTACTGGTGCTTTATCCTGTTTATCTCCTTGTCAGTTACTGTGCTCTTAATGCATTTTTATAAACCAGGTTTACTGCGTCTTTACTGGGGTTCCTCTGTTTTTTTCATTTGTCAGTTTTTCTCAGAACTGTTTTAATGAGTTTGAGGAAACCTGTCTTGATCCAGGTAGATCTCCAAATGCTCATTTCCCTGATCTTGTTTTCTTTTCTGTTTTAGAGTTGATCTGCCAGGGGACCAGATAACTAAAGTAACACTGGGAAGGTTGCATTTCAGTGAAACAACAGCAAATAATATGAGAAAAAAGGGGAAACCTAATCCTGACCAGAGGTATTGCTGTAGCTAGTTGGCCTGTGTGTGTGAAGTGGAAAAGAGGTGGTCTCCTTTAGAAGGGAGCTGATGTTTGTGAAAAATATCAGCGTTGCCAAATTTGAGATTTTATTCAAGTTCTGTGATATTTGGTATCTACTTAAAGACCTCTTTTCTAGAGTCACAGAAGGATATGAGAATATAAGAAAATACCTCATCCTCATGGTTAGAGATTGTTTCAGGAAATCATAGCCAGAATGATGGCTGACAAAATCATGAAGCCAAAAAACCCAAATAATTATCATTTTCTTCTGAGGAAGCAAGGGTTTTCATCTTAGGGTCTTCATCTTTGAGTCTTCATTACTTCAATTTGTCAAATTACTTTAATTTTGTTCATTTTCAGTGATTATGGGGTTTGAAAGAGCATATTACTTGAGAGTGAAGGAAATACTTTTTCTTTCATAGAGTGACATAAATACATTTAAAAAAACATTCTGGCTATCTTTTTATGTATTGATAATAGCAGTTGTATTTATTTATTTATTCTGTGAGAAGACATTACTTCAATTATTGTCTTGATTAAATCAATTTCAAATTAGATACTTCATGCTGGTAGTTGGACTGTATGCTGTCTCTCAGGACCAATTCTACCTACTGTCTGCAAATGTCTCTGAAAAGATCATTGTGAGGGTAGGTAGAAATTTATATTGCTTTCATGTAAAAAGTATTTACTGTTTTGATAGTCACAGGAGACTATGGGGGGGCGGTGATTCTTGGGCATAAAAATTACCATTGACTCAAAAAGATTGAGGAAAAAAAATTACAGTTGCATATTGTATGAGCATGTTGTTATCTTTTAATTATCAGGATTTTAAAACATTAAACGTAGAACTATAGAAGAATTTAAACAGAAAGCTTGTTGTGAATTCCAATGCAAAATACATTGATTTTTCCAGATAGTTTCACCTCAAAGAAAAAACAATTTCCTGCACTTGCCAGGAATTTGGTAAATGCTCTTGTGCCATAAACCTTCTTTCTGAAGTTACAGTTAGATTTTTGGAGGTCAATATGGCTGAGAGCTCGTTTCTGGGTGGAACTGCAAAAGGGCTTTGAAAGCAGTGTTTGGATTTCAGTAGTTTTCTGCTCTGCTGAGAAGTTTTATCATCCTGGCTGTTGGTGTGGGTTCTTTTATTTCAGGACACTGAAACATTGTGTTTGTATCATTCCTGCATATTTAGTTATTTTCCTTTTTTGTCCATTAATTTCCACAATACTGCTTCCGTCTGAATTTCTCTTTCTGCATCTAGCACTGTTACAAATATCATCTCTTTACTAATTTGGGAAAGCCACCAAATTTTCACATTTGACTCATCCTTGGGATTATTGTTGCTTTATAAGATACATATTTTTATGTAAGATTTAGAAATTTACTTTTTTCTACCATTTTTAATGTTAAGAGTCTTTTAAAATTTCAATGAAGAGAGCACCTTTGATGTGCATGAGACAGTTTTTTAATAGGAATCCAGGGAGTGAGATTTTGCCACTATTCCAGACAAAGAAAAGAGAAGGCAGAAAAGCAGAAGGATCAAGAGGCTGTGATTTGAAGTGGTGAAAATGTCAACAGGAAAGCTGGAAAGAAAAAAAAAAGTCATTTTCCAGATGTCTGACAGGGTTTCAGTGGCTGGGTACAGTGAGCCAGCCGCTGGTTACCTTAAAGTGGCAAAGCTGTGCTAATGCACTGTGAGAGAAAGCAACTCGTATTCTGACCCTTTAAACACTGAAACGTAACAAAACTACCGGCTGAGTAGTGGTTATGGGGCATATCAGATCATGCTCTAATTCTGACGAACAGTGGTACGTGCACAGCACCATGCGTTGCAGATGACAAAGCCTTGTGAAAATCTGGCTTCTTTAAAGGAGTAGGTCTCTTCTCTTGTGATCATACGTTTGTTCAGACTCAAATTTTAAAGCCTGAATTCAAAGTTTTAAAAAAAAAATTAACAAAATTAATTATTGAAACCAAATGCCTTGTCTAATTATACACACTCTGTTAGTTTTTTGGTGTTCTTTGAAAGACCCTGTTTCATTCACATGAAATTTCTAATATGAGTTAATTTTAGACATTACAGAGGATTTTAGAGAATTTATGAATAATCCCTCAGTCAAAATGACATTTGATTAACTAGATAGTAGTAATTAATTGTTTTTCCAGATGGTCACCTCTTCCGGAACTGCTATTTTTAGACTTCAGGCGTCTCTATAACCTAGCAAAGAGGTTTTGAATGTAATTTATACTTCAGTATCTCAGTTGCTGAGTAAAAGCAAAATTCATGTGGTAGCTGTGACTTGCAGAAATTACTATTAGAAAGTGATTTTGATCCTGCCCATTTCATTGAGCAGTGTTTTCTACCAGTCCAAAACCACAAATAAGTGAAAAAAATCTCACTATGCCATTTTATTTTTGAGGCATATTAGTAAGACGTAAGCTTCTCAGAATGCCAAAAGACTTTTAATTTAGTGACTTAATGTTTTTGTGTGTGTTTTGTTGTGGAAATGCCCACAAAGAGACAAGTATTTCCTCGGCCATGCTTTGTTGGACATTTCGTTTTAGGGCAACACTGAATGAACAATGCTTGACTCATTTCTGCCCCTATCAGGCTTCTTGCCCCTGTTCCCACACTCCTCAGCCATGCTGGTGCAACTGTTTTTCCAGGGCCCTGCAATGAACAGGAATAAGGACTGATCCGTGTTAAAAATAAGCCTAATTTTTATGCTTGGTTAATTTTAAGTTGAGCTGGTTCCTCCATCGTTGTCTGTGTTAGGGTATTAGCAGAACTGAGGGCTGGCAGGTGGAGGTGGGTGATGGGGAGTGGGCTGCCTACTCTGATTCTGCTGCCAGAAATGTACATCAAGGTATGGCCCTGGGCTGTAGTTTGGATGCCTTTTCTCCCCCTGTGCCACAGTTCTCCATTTGAAGGTTGGACTTGATGATCTTTGAGGTCTCTTCCAACCATAACGATTCTATGGTTCTATGATTCCTTCAGTTGTGCTGAGGTGGTTGTCTGTGTGACATCGGTGCAAAATGATTGCAGGAAATAGAATGGGCCTGAAAAGTCAACCTCAGCTCTACAAAACTTGACCTCCTCTGTGGTTGTGGCTCCCCAGCAGATGTTTGGATGATTGTAGAAAAAAAAAAAAAATTAAGGAGGGAGGGAGAAGGTTGTCTCACTACCTCTTCCTGCCTCCCATCCCACTCCTTGTTTTAATATTTACATTGTGGAGCAAGACTCCACTGTATTAGGTACTGTGTAAACAGAGAGCAAAATGAGTCCTTTCCACAAATGATTTACAATTCAATTTGTAATTTACCATTTAGGTAATGCAGTTGGGCTTCTTTTTTTTTCCCTTACTTGTTTTCAAGCGTTTTTTCTATAAACCTGCAGTACATGCCATTTATGGTTTGGAGCATCTACTTTAGGAGAACAGGACCTGTGAATGCAAGCAAAGATCACCTCTGATCTATTTGGCACAGGCTTTCAGTACATATTGGAAAAGTTTGTGAAATAGCATGTAAAAGAAAGAAACTGGTATGGCCAATGCATATAAAAAACCAAACCCCCAAACCTTTCCTTTTAATGTCTGCCGTGTTTTCTCTTCTCTGATTTCCAGCCTCAGCTGAAGTTTGCTGGTAAATGAAGAATAATTATGTGTCATAATGTCAAGTTAAAATTTGGAAAGGTTTGGACTTTGATAATTTAGCTTAAGGTGATAATAAAGTAGAACTCAAGGGAAAAAGCAGTAAGGCCAATGCTGTGTGAGCAGAAACACTTAGAAGTGACTCCACTCTGTTTTTTTCTGTTGGTGTGTTAGAAAAGCTCTTGAATACAATTTAAATATTAAAGATTTGGCATTTCATTTTCCCTGAATTTCTAATGGATAAGCAGTAGTACATCTATGCTATACTGTATCTTTAAACATAATTTTTTCTTCCAGGCATCTAACCCAGGGCAGTTTGAGAATGACAGTGATGCGCTGTGGCAGCGAGGACATGTTCCAGAGACAATAGTCTATCATGGTCGAGTAGGAATTAACACAGATGCACCAGACGAAGCACTGGTTGTCTGTGGAAATGCAAAAGTTATGGGCAGAGTCATGCATCCATCTGACAGCCGAGCTAAACAGAATATCCGGGAGGTGAGGGCTGTGGATTATTTAGGACATTTATGTTTGCACCACAGCACATGTGTGGATCATTGTTCTGACACGTGAAGCAGCTTCTTTATCCTGGGTGTGCTGAAATGCTGGCCTAAAGAGATCGAGTGTACCGCTGTTTTCTGTAGAGCCATCGCCTATGGACTTTGGAAGAGACTGACCATAGAAGCTGGGGATATCTGTGTAAATGGGAGTTGTCAGACTGAAGGGTATACAAATAGCACTCTGCTAACGGGGAACGGGAAGATTGTCAATATTTTGCAATGTGAAGATTCGCCAAGTGGCTGTGTCAGGCTTGTTGCTGTCTTAGTGAAGTCCTAGATGCTGTGACATTCTTAGTGTTTCAACATGTGGATCTTGGTATTTGTCCAACTAGGTCGATACAAACGAGCAGTTGAGAAGAATAACACAAATGAGGCTGGTGGAGTATGACTACAAGCCTGAATTTGCATCTGTTATGGGAATAAAAAATACCCATGAAACAGGTATTCAGTCAGCTCTGTTTCCATTTTTCATTAACTTCCACTGTTGTTCATTGTGCTATAATGCCTTTTAACACCCTGTTATTTCATCCTCATTCCTTAGGATACTACAATTGCGCACTTTACTGTGTTTCTCTTGTGATATAAAAATGCCAAAATTAAGTATTTCTGGTAATTTGCCAACTTCTGTTTCAATTTTTAAAGACAGGAGGTTATTTTTCTAGAGGTTTAATGAGAATGAAGTATGTGATTGGAAACAATGTTGTTCTTATTGCAGAGAAATGGGAATTCTAAAGGTTTCTGTTTTCTTTGGAATGGACAAAAAAAAAAGTGAAATCCTAGATTTTCCTACCACAGGGAAGTTCTAGATCATGTTTGGCCGTACCTGTAGCTCTTAGGATGGGCAACTCAAAGCACACAACCATGGTCAATGGTATGCCATTCTGTTTCCTGACTTTAGTTTCTGTTATCTTGTGAACAGGAATAATAGCCCAGGAAGTGAAGGAACTTTTACCTCAAGCTGTTAGAGAAGTTGGAGAAGTTGCTGGTAACGATGGAGAAAAAATAGAAAACTTCCTCATGGTTGACAAGGTATGGTCTTGAGAGAGAAAGTGGAGGTGTGTATTTAGGCTGTTCCTTTCTTATGTGGAGCTATAAACACACACTATGCTTTATACAAAACTCTAGGCCTCCACATATATTTACAAAAATAGTGTTTAGCAAACCATTGAGAAAAACTGAACTGCCAGGTGTTAGTAAGTGGCTGGATCTTTTAATGACAAGAAGTATTTACATTAAAATCTCATTATAATAATAAATAAACATACAATAAAAGAGAAAAGGAAAAAATCTAATTTTGCTGAATGAAAGTGGATAGCGATTTCATAGCATTGGTCCAACAAGGGGGACGCCAAACCTTTCATTTGTGTTTTAAGTGTTTAAATTAAGTGTTCCAGAAGTGAATTAAGGAATGATGGCATTGTATTTGTTAAAGAAAAACTTCCTTACTCTAATCCTGGTGTAGTCACTTCATACCAAATACAAGTGCTAGCTCTGTGCGCTCTGTGGGAAGGTTTTTTTTGCCATCTGAAATCCTTATTATACCTTCAAAGTCATATACTATAAAATCTTTATGGCACACAAAGTAATTACCATGCTCATAGGTTGGAAACAATGCCTTAGTCTCTTGTCCTGTGCTCTTGTCCCCTACTTTTCCTGTAGAAACAGAACTTCAAGGGACTGTCAGTCAGAGAGTCCAGTCACACATGACTGCAGACAGCGCTTGTCCAGAACATTGCTCAGAGCAGCCCCTCTGTTGTGTGCTGGTTCACTGCAGGTCAAGGACCCTTCCCAGCTTTTTCCCGCTTACAGCTGATGATGGAAAGAGAGAGGTTTTACAGATTTGTAACCTCATCTTGTCTGGACGATGTCATGAACACGATCCTGTATTCATTATAATCATGCATTCTTTCATTACTCTATAGAAAACACAAGTTTACACCACCAAAGTTGGAGAAAATATCTATTAAAAAATACTGCATTTAACTTGTTTTCTTTTGATAGGCTACAAATAAGTTAAATGCATAGGTTAAATCTGCTAGGCTGTATTCCATACAAAGGAAGCATGAATTAGACACCTTGAATAAAACTGTGGAAAGAGCGCTTTCTTGTTATACTGTTGAAAAGGAGACTTGTAGAAATTTTGCTGTATTTGGTCAGGGTTCCAGCCTATAGCTGATTTCTAGATGCTCATAGAGAGCAGTGGTGTTAGATAGTGACACTTGGTTCATTTTGCCCTTTAGCCCTTCCTGTTACATGGTGTGACAACTGCAGCATCATTTGCATTTTTGAGCCCCCACAAAACTGCTTTGGGGTAGCCAGTTTTTTTCTGACAAAACTTTTAGGTTGGACAATTGAGCTTTTGATTAATATCTCTGTTTGCTGAAATATCACACAGAATACCATCTGTAACAGTGCCTCACAGCCCTGCTGTTTGGGCCCATCGTGTTCCCTTTCTCCTGTGGAGCTTGGGTCTCTGGACGTTGCTTGCCGGGATGTCTTCCAGGGATGTGACCTAGCAAATGGAGAATGCCTACTGTACCCTGCAGGGCCTGATTCTGCCATGGATGCGGCCCAAGCAGGAATGAGTTGTTACAGCAATGGCTTATTTGCTGCTTAGCATTTTCTTGACTACTCAGCTAGGTCTGGGATCACTTCACAAACACTGACATTGTTTTAATATGGTTAGGTAAACCTATGCTTTCTCGTCTTTCTCTTAACACCTGTGGCAGAGCATGTGAATGTCAGCTCTGTGACGTTTGGGGTGACAGGGGCAGGAGAGATCTGTGTCTAACAGTTTAAGATGTATATTGAATTCAGAGATTTGGAACATCTGATGTCCAGGTGGAACATCTGCTTTAAATGTCTGGAGCTCCCAAGTCCAGAATAGCTCAGCACCTTGAGTAGTAAATGAACAGTGCTTCATATATTTGCTCTTAGGCAGGTGATGAGGCCTTGAACTTTGTTACCTCACATTCCAGGTTTAGTTCCAGATAAGCAGGATATTGGCTGGTTTGGTTGTGTCTCTTTGTCAGTTACCTGTTTGGAGGTGTTGAACTCTGTAAAATTAATTGATTGCATTACAGATTTAAACCAGGCTCTGCTAGTTTATCTAGAGAAATGTTTCAACTGTATGGAAATTTGCTATTTTGGGACAAGAATCTTTCTTCTCTTCTCAGTCGCACTGTGCTCAGTACTTTGTCATCAGTGAGGCAGTAAAACTCTAATCAGTCCTTTTTTCCCCCAAGAAAAGTATTCCTTCATTTTGCCAGATGAGCTCTTTTCTCAGCTAGTTGAAGTCACCTAGAAGAGATTCATGTATGATTTGAAAAGAATGGAAAGGGCAGCTGCTACATATCATTGATATGAGGACAAGTGACCGTATAAATGATTTCACAGTTCTAGGCACAGGAGATTATTTTGAAGTCAGTTTTATTTAAACAGACTGTTGGTCTTCTGGCAATAGAGAAGTTTGCAACTTACCACTGATACCTGTGCTCTGGTTCTGTTTATACAAAATACTGTCTGTTTTTGTGGAATGTGGTCACCTTTAAAAGAAAGTTGTGCGTAGCATTTACATCGTGAAGCAAAACTCTGCTTTGGCCTTACTTCTGATTGACTTGACTAGACTGGAACACTTAGCAACATTAACTATGGTAATAGCTTCATCCAAGGTTTAATGCATCAGTCTGGTTGTATATTAGTATGAGAAAGCCGTTCTTTCAAACACAGCAAAGAAAGTATGCTGTTACCATGTCCCTGCAGTGGATCAGTAACCATTTTGGGCTCAGAAATTGATAAAATACTTATTACCTGGATGGTTGTACTGAGGGCTTCTCCAGCAGCAGATTGATACCTAGATGATAAGCAGTGGGTAGAAGAATAGAAGGCTTTTCCTGGGTGAAATATTCGGAAGGAGTAAATGGAGGGTGTCTGAACTGTGTTAGTTGCAGAGCTCATCACGCTATTAGAACTTACAGGACTCGTGTAAAAGCCTGAAGAGGTTGAAGGGGAGAACAAAATATTATGCCATCACAGCTTGACCTCTGGTTTGGATCTTTCCTTGTCTCACATCTTCCTGTGTGACTCACATTGTGTGTACAACATGGATAGAAACTCTGGCTTGTCTGAGCCAGGTTAGTTGGTCCTGTAGGTAGGCGGTGGATGTACATTTTGCTAAGGGATGCTGAAATCTATATTCAGCTGCAGCACTACAAATTAAAGAGTAGATGCCTGTGATAGTGTTAGGGTTTAAAATTCAACACAGTATGAAGGTAAAATATAGTTTAAAATCTTGGTCTACAAAGCCCTTTAGCTTCTTGAAATTTTTTTGAAAGTCCTCTTTTTCAATTTACTGCAAATTGAACATGAGCAATTTCTACAATCTAGCAAAAGGATTTTATAGTCGTGTGTCCCATTTACAGTGAGATAACTTGTGTTTGCATTTTAAGTATTCGATGTATCTTTAGGTAGGTGAATTCTTACTCATTACTGCTTATTACGTCTGGTTGATGAATATACTGTATCTACTTTTGTCATTGTTTTGCTTTTCAGGATCAGATCTTTATGGAGAATGTTGGTGCTGTAAAGCAGCTTTGTAAACTAACCAACAACCTTGAAGTCAGGATAGAAGAATTGGAACAGTGGAATAGGAAACTAGCCAGGCTGAAACGAATGAGCAGTTTAAAGTCAACAGTCAGTGAAGAGAGCAAACTCAGGTACCTCTGTCTGTGATGTTCTCTGATAGTTGTCACAGAAATTGGCAAATTGGTCTCTGTGGTAGAAGTGAAAACTGATTTTGCTTGACAGTGGAGTTCAGCTCATTTCCAGCATTTAAGTTGTGCAAAAATGCAAATTTCTCGTATTTTTTAAATCACTGACAAAATTAATATTTGAAATGGCTATTAAATTGCAGTCATTTTTGTAATTGCTTCTGTTGCATAAAGCAAGGATGGGTTATGTCCAGTTACAGTCCTGGAGTTTGGAAATTGCTGCCAAGAGAAATCTGCAGAGCTGCTTCTGCAAGAAAGAATTTTCATTAGTGTTTCAGTGGAAGTGATGAGCATTTTCTATTTCTAAACCATTTCCCTGAGTTTTCTTTGAAATCAAATGTAGCATTTAATAGCAGTCACCTGAATGAGTTAACTGGAGGCCTTTGTTCTTGAAAATTAATCTGATGACACTTCTGCCTTTCTCTTTTTGAATGTTAAAATTGCGAAAGCAAGTGACATTAATGCCCTATTGAAAATGTCCCTTTTTCATTTATTAGTTGCTGAAGCATTTGAATGTTAAGAGGATCTTGTCTCTTACAGCAGGTATAGTCGAGCTACTAGTCTTTTGCCATCAAAAAAAAAATCAGTCCCACTAAAATCCAGCAAGGTGAGTGAAATTAAATATATGAAATATGCCTATGAAATATTGGTGAAAGCTTTCATGTTTCTAAATATAGAATCAAATTCCTTAGCCAGAATTATTTAGTGTCATGCTGGAAGCTTAAAAACTAACTACTGAGACAGAAAATATGTACGATACACCTCTACTTCTTGCCTATACATTGCGTGTGTGAGAGTAGATCCATGCTGTGTAAATGGTGTGAAGGAGAAGCCCAACAGAACTGTTGAGCCCATAGGTGTGCTCCCATGGTGCAGTGCAGCCTTACGCAGAAATGCTCATTTTGGTTTGAAAGTCCACACAGGGATAATTCTTCCTCAGCTTGCTTCCTTGGATGAGTCTTTCACTGTTGTTTGCAGGTAGCATCTCCTGTTTTGTACTGGATAATGCTGTCTTTCAGGTGGTTAAGACCTGGATAGGATGTCATTCCTATTGCTGAATGACTTCCTCTTGCCCATATCCTGGTATAGTATAAAGAGAAGACCCCTTTTCACAGGGATTGAATGAGTTAGGGAATATATGTTGACCTTTTTCAAGACAGTCTTTCTAGGCTACTAAGTCCTGTTCTTTAAGATGAACCAACGCTCATTTGCCTACCTTGCTTTTGCCAGTGCCAGGAAGCAAGAGAAAATAATAGGTCAAATGTTCTTTATTCCATAATGACAATCAAATGCTCCATCATCTAAGATCATCCTACTTGTTTGGAAAGTGCCTTTCTTCTGTATTTACACCAGCCCTGGTTTAACATGGTCTGAGCATATACTGAAAGCTGCTTTTCTTTTAGTTGCGGCCACTGCTTACTGAGTTCTTAATTTGATTTTGAAATACTTGAAGAGTACAAAAAATGGCAGGAAGAAAAGAGAAGGAGCTGTTGTTTTTACCCACCCTTTCTTCCTGTGTAATGTTTGTGTCCCCAGACTATCAACAGTGTACAGCGCATTCACAGTTTTAGGGAGCCTTTCATTACTTAAGTTTTTCTATTTAGACATTGACCCCTACATAAAGATGACTTGTATGGTTCCTCTGAAAGAAACAGGGTTAACTTAAAGTCAGACTAGTGTAGTATTTCTTAATCTGCTAGTATTAGCTTAGTTATGTGCCGTTTTAACCGAACTTTTTTTTTCTAGGTTGGTTTGTCAAAGACGAAACAGTCTTGCTCCGTGAAGATTTTCCGGGTGACCATAATAGCTTTGGTTGCTATTATGGCACTATGGTAACAGTTAATTATCAAACAAGTTGACTTGTTTCTTCCTTTCCCTTTCTACTTGTCAGAAAGAAGATAATACTGTAAGGTTGAAATCGTTTTAGAAAAGTGAGATACTCATGTGGTACACACACAACTAATCTCTGTCCATGTCACAATATATGGTGCACCTTGAATGTATCTCAGTGGCTCGTGCCACAGGTGCAAAGTTGGACTCATGAGACTCTGCATGTTTTATGCAATCATTCTGTGCCAAAGTACAATTTCTGATATACAGAGTGATTCTGTTGTGTGAAATAAAGCTCAACTTGTTCCCAATGCGATGGGTAGTCCCATGACTCTGAAAGTTTAACTTGTGACATTGGACTTGTGCAAAGTATGCTTTGGATTTTTGAGATAGTCATTTTCTGTTTCCAGTCCAAAACCTGTGGCTTACAATGCCTCTGTGAACCGAGTACTTTGAACTGGTGTAGTGATTCTATTGACAGTGGAAAACTGACCATATCTTGCGTTGAATACAAGTATATGTATATATACATATATACAAGTATATGAATACAATACTGTGTGTAAGTATCTGATCTAAATCCCGTTAAATTCAGTTGAAATTTTTCCCACTAAAGGGGAAGTGATCAGATAGTTAACTCTTACATTGCTACGTTTGGACAAGGTGCTGTCAAGGTATTTTTCATATTATGTTACATAAGAGATGGATGTAAATCTACAGAATAATTCTCTTTCTACAGTGCTTTGACAATATCAACCCTATATTTACTCAGCATTCATGAGAGACATTTTGAAAAACATCTGATTTACAGGCAAGTAGTTAAATTAGTGTTAGTGAATTAGAATTAGTAATAGATTGTGGACCAATCTGTTTTGGTCCAAAACTCTGATGTCCGTTTCTTAATGAATTGCTTTTCTTCATCAGCAATACCTCAAGTTCTGTTCCCTCTCCCTCCACCACTACAGCAGGTACTGTATCTCTGCTGGTCTGCATATACATAGCAGGCTTTTAATTTTGGTGCTCTTATAAAATGCCAATAGACACAGAACACTGGGGAGAATTGTGTCTTTTTTTTTTTTTTTTTTTTTTTCCTTTAGCATTGCAGGGGGAAAGCACAATTTCTCAGAGCACGCAACCCATCAGCAGGATCCCTGAAGTGAATTTCTGTGACATTTTGCCTTGTGATAAGGTCTATTGTTGTCCAATTCATCAACCAAAAGTAAAATATCTAAGATATGAGAAAACCAATGCAAAGGAGGAAGGTAAGTTGAAACATTAATTTCTATTATTTACCATTTGAGTAAAGACTATAGGAAAAGCGTGGGGGAAGGGGCAAGAATCTTTAAAGGTAGTTATCTTCCTACAAAAAAGCCTAGTCCAGGGGATTTAAAAAATCCTGATATAGCTAATCATCACTCCAGTCAGTACATTTTTGAAAAATCCGGCCTGGTTACCTTTAAGAATTTTGGGTCCTAAGATGTTTTGTCAGGTGTCACTGTTCCTCCTGACTATTCATACTAAATGATTTTATGTGAACCAGAAAGTCGCTAATCCCTTTAATTAACTTTTGGCTACAGTTGGACAGGAGTTGATTGGAGGTAGTGAAGGGTGAATTAACAGATGTAAAAAAAACCCAAAGCACTTAATGCTGTCACAGTGTGGTGATACTACATCTTTTCTGTGGGCAGAGACAGAAATTCAACTGCCAGAAAACATAAAATTTAGAATTAAAACTCTGCTTATTCAGGCAGGGTTTTTGAGTAGAAAAATGTTATTTGAAGACAGACCTCTATGAAATAAATTACTTTTACTGGGATGAATTCTCTTTCAGATATTGTGGGCCAGATGCTATGTGTGCAATATATGAGTAGGTATATTGTTTACAACTTTTATAATATTTATAAGAAAGGATTTGTACATACAGGTATGCACAAGTTGTTCGACTCTATATTCCTCTTCCCAGACCTTAACATTAGAATCATAGAATCGTTTAGGTTGGAAAAGACCTTTAAGATCATCAAGTGCAACCACTAAGCTAGCACTGCCAAATCCACCACTAAACCATGTCCCTAAGCACCACACCTACACCTCTTTTAAATACCTCCAGAGATGAGGACTCCACCACTTCCCCTGGGCAGCCTCTTCCAATGCTTGACCACCCTGATAATCAATCTAAACCTCTCCTGGCACAACTTGAGGCCATTTGCCCTTGTCCTATCACTGGTTACTTGAGAGAAGAGACCAACCTCCACCTGGCTACACCCTGCTTTCAGGTTGTTGTAGAGAG
>NW_009622539.1:23636-24152 GCF_000690535.1 Cariama cristata
TCCAGCACCTCAAGGTCTTTCTTGTAGTGAGAGGCCCAGAACTGAATACAGCACTCGAGGTGCAGCCTCACCAATGTTGAGTGCAGGGGGACGATCACTGCCCTGGTCCTGCTGGGCACGCTATTTCTGTGTTAGTATAGTGTTGGTATTACTAACCCCAGCATTCATACACTTCCTTTCTTGGCCTTGGGAACAATTCTTGCACCAACAACAGTTGACAAGTTGAGGTGAAACTGGTGACGGGTGCAGTTCAGCCTGTGAAGTACAAATGTCTGCCAGGGCAGGCATTGCCAATTGCTGTGACACTCTTATTACATGAGCTGTTTCAGTGGGATTCACCCACTGGCCATTCTTTATACTGCAAAGTGCTGTTGTCTGCAGACAAGCTACATGTAAGTGGTCCTTGTGATTCTTGTGATGAGTGCTGCAGTAAGCCCTGTGGCAGATATAGCTCAGTACCGTGCTTTCAGGAGGTCATACCTAAGTGATTTGTGTTACTCTGAAGCCTGAAAGAGT
>NW_009622539.1:24183-30803 GCF_000690535.1 Cariama cristata
GATTAATTAAAAAGACGTTAATCTCATTTACAAATGAGGGAACTGTAGGCTGGTGAAAATGAAATATGAAAACCTTCTATCCCCCAGCTGGCTGCTTTTGATATTAGGTGGAAAGAGAAGATAAGAATAAACACAAAGCATTACCTTTTCAAGGTCTTATGCTCCAAATAGCATTAAGTGTGGATCCAAGAGTGAAAAATCGGCACAGTACACAAGCTACTGAAAGATTTCAGATCTGCACAAGTTTAATGAAGCTGAATGTATCCCCAGATGGAAGGTAACAATGTCAATATGAAGTCCAAACAGAAGGAAAACCAACAAGCTGCTTAATGTAGCTGTAGCCAAGATAAATGAAAAGGAAAATGTTTTCGGAACAAAAAGCTAAGAGTTAAATATAGGGAATAATCAAGATAAACAGTGGGTATTTTAGAATCAGCTGATTAGTCTCATTCGTGGAAAGATTAAACCATTGAAATTACAATTGAATTAAATGCTAATTTAGGAGTTCATATTTAACAGACCTTTTACTGTTCCACCATGCGATATCTGAATTCTGTAGGTGCAGGCTACTACTGTCTGCATGCATTGTCATTCCTAATTCCTTGCGTCTCCAGGTTTGTTGAGAAGACGTCTGTTAGGAGTGTTCAAGTAGAAACAAAAGCTTTCACAAGCAAGACAAAATTCATTAAACAAAAATTCAGCAGTTCTTTATGTAGTCTAGCTTAATGTGGCATTTTTTCCTGATATTTTATTTGTCTTAAGAACCATTTCTCTGAAGGATTTAGACTTTTGAACTCCTATTGATTTCAGTGGAACTGAGGAGTGTGAATACCCTTCAGCATCTGGGCCTTTTCTGCTCTCTGCTTCCACGCCATTAGTGCTCATTGGTCACCCCTTCATGCTAAGTGCCACTGGTAACCAGGGGCTGTCCTCACTTTCTCTTAGAGTGTTGTTTCTCCCTGGTGTCTCTCTTCTCCCAGTAAAAGCTTGGTGAGGGCTCCTGCTGGATTTTGGTCAACTTCATGCATTTGCATTTATTGCCTTCAGATAGTAATTAGCAGATTCATAGCAAGGTACCACCATGGCAAGAAATCATCAGCAGGTTTTTTCCGTGTGGCTTATAGAATATTACAACTCACGTGAATTAAAACCAGAAAGTGCTTGAGGAAAAAAAAAAATGATACCACATTTATTGGGTGAGTTTATCTTAATCTTATCTGAAGATAATGGTTGTCCTCGTTACATTCTGGTCATGCTTGTACTTTTATATTTGTTATTGAATTGGATCTTCATAACCCACGTGGGCCTTTGAGAGAAAGCCCTCAGAGTTACTGTGTGTGACAGAGTGGAATTTTACCACAATTTATTGAAGGCTGCTACAGGTGTTTTTGGTGGTTCCTGGTGTTCTCAATTGGCAACTTAAGTTCGAAATAAAAATAACATCAGGATCTGGTTTTCTACATTTCGTTTGGATTGCATCAACTTAAAGGACAATGAAATAGTAATTTTGTGACGAGTAAAAAAAACAAGTAAAAATAAACTTCTATACTGGTTACTGACTCAGTTTAAATAGTTGAAATCTTAGTCAATCTGTCTTCATCCTAGTTTTTATACAAAATTCTGATACCTACTTAGTGCTTTCTTCCATCATCTGTGAAAGAATCACAGTATCAAATGCTTAGTAAGTCAGAGTATTTAATAAATATTCCTGCCAACACTTGCATGGCTGAAGTATTTTATCTACAGGGAGAGCATCTTTCTTTCAGTGAGCAATCTTTGACCTTTACCAGGGAATATAGATTTTCTTACAGAATAGTTCTCTGTTAATGAAAATGCAAAATGGCAGGGAACCTTTAATGCACTGCTAACATACCTAGACTATTAAGAGAAAACAGAAAAAAGTGAAAGGAAGATGTGACAACTAGTTTGTAAATTAAAAGGAAGAATGAGAGGAATAGGTTTTGGTTTAGATCTGCCTCAAGACATACTGTACATGTGTAACTGATCGCATGTGTTCTGTAGCCATTTTTCTAGGTGTGTGGAACAGTATAAAGAAATGGGACAGCAGATGACTAGTAAATGCAACAGTTACCACCTAAGTTGGCCGAACTGGTAGATCTGTATGATGAGCAAGTGAATAGAAAATGGATTCAAGGAATAACTGGCAGCAGTATCACAGGTTCATAACAAAACACAAAAATGATGGAAATCTCAAAGATGATTTTGTATTACATTGCTTCTGGGCCCTTGGATTCCAGTTGTTAATGTTGTTCCATGCTCTCAGTCACCTACTAACATGAGAAAAGTCTGGATTTTCTTATTTCCCAATACTGAAATGAGAATCAAAATCTGGAATGAATAGCAAAACAGTAAATCGTGTTTCAATCTCAGTGAAATAATGCATTTTGATCCTTCCTTTTGTAAAATAAATTTTTATTTTATAATGAAACAGTGACTTCTGGTCTAAACAGTCATTTTGAAATCAGAATGTTCCCTTTGGAAAACGTGGGACTGGAGCATTTTGGTATTCTAGGAATACATGATTTTGTTTTTTTTTTCACAGATGAAATGGTATTTGATGAAGCATGTTAATTTAGGTAAGATCAACATTTCTCAGTGCCAGTTTATTGGTAACATGTCTCTGGACAGATTCTTGGCTGGCAATTAGTGTAAAAGTACAGGAATAGCTTTAAACCATTTCCCATAGGCTTGAAGGACCTTTTGCCTTCCCCAGGTTGTACTTTGTGATGATTATTCAAAAGATCTTTTAAAGTTCACTTTTCTAGAGAAGTGCTGAGGAAATTAATAGAATAAAAAAAATTCATCAGCTTATGTTTCCCAGCCTAGTTTGATGTTTGAAATTACAGAGGGGACATCAGTGAATGTGGTGATCATGTTGTTAGAGCTGTGTATTAATTTCTTTAATTTGGTGACTCATCCGTCTCTCTCTGAAGTACGGTGTCTCACTTGGGTCAGTCCTCAGTGTCATACATCTCACATTCAAAAAGTTCAGTTATTCCCCTGGCCTATGTTTGTGTGGCAGATACCTGTTCTTATTAATGCCGTTTTCTCACTCATAAGAAAGATGTGGCTTTATGATCAGAAGTTCCTGACTGGGTCGTGACTTTCGCTTTGGTTCTCTGTTATAACAATTGGTGATATGCTGTGTGTGGGATGAAATCTTTTCTATTAGGCTATTTTTTGAAATGTTTTAGATATCCTGTAGAATTTCAAAAGCTTGTTTCTTGTATCCACAAACTTCTTTTGACTGTATATATCTTCTTCTGAATACAGATACTTTGTGTTTTAAAGGTTTCTCTTGTGGTTATGCATGTCTTTATCCAAGAGGTAATTAACAAAACATCTTCTGGTGGTGTATTCTTATTTTGCTGTTAGAACTGTGCAAGGCTAACTTGGGGACGTTTGTACATATTTCCTCTCACAGGAAACAAGTGTGACATGTTACCTGAACGAGATCCAGTAAAAAAATCTAATGGAAGACCTGATCTTGGAAATGACTGTAAGACCCATACTTTTTTTAAAAAACCTGTTGTTATGTACTTGTATAACTTTTGAGTTACCTTTAGGCTTGAAATTCTGCTGCTGGAATATAGAGAAGTTTCATTTATAACTGGTCATTATAGAGAATTAGCACTTAGGAATCTATTAAATGCCTGTGATTCATTATAATTTTCTTGTCATTCCAATTTATTCTTACATTTTCATTAGAATTTTATAGACATTCTGGCTGCCCTCTCTAGAGAGTTCTTAGACTTGGCTTCAGATGCGATAAAATGACAAAGTGACATTTTCCTTGACAGGGACTAATATCTTGTAAGGTGCTCAACACTGCTAACCCTTAAATGACAAAATGCTTAAGGATATGAGCAGAGTATTTGTGTGCAGGAAATGCATGATACGGTGTAAAGGAAACGTTTGGGGTTTGGCTCAGTTGACCTAACAGATTAAAAACGTCAGCTACTGAAAGGGGCCATCTCTGCCTTAAGATCCTGACACTGCCTGCATCAGTGGAGATGAAATGATGTTCTTCCACACAAGACACTTGGCTTTTTTTCAGGCTTCCCTTTTAGTGGCTGCACAGCTGTCAGAGCCAGTCTGGGCTGAAAATATTGATTCTTTTCCGTGAAGATGAGTGTCTGCTAATTACATATGTTATAATGGCATGCTCTGGCATTTATTCAGTATGACCAGGGTTATGCCTTGTCTTTTCTGTTTATGTGGATGCTCTGTTTCAAGGTTTGTTTTTTTTACAAATATTTGATTAAAGATTAGGCAATATTTGGATGACAAGACATCTCTACGCTGACATGCACTTAAAGCAGGTTGCTACCCGGGGCCATGTGAAGAATAGAACACAGGTTCTGCTTATTGCCTGGGTATGCCCCAGTGCGACGATCTGGCAAAAATCATTCCCCTTCTGATTTTTTTTTTACATGGCTACACACCTCAGGAAAGGGCCTCTGTGGCATTACTATGATACATGTTGTAGTGAGATGATGTGTCATAGGGAAATGTTCTTCTGCGCTAGTTCTTTAGATGAACGTGCTCAATTTCCCTCTGTCACTTAAGCATATGTGTGGATATGTGCGTGCTGAAAGTTAAGTATATACTGCAACACAGATGTTTTATAATCAGCACAGGTCAGCCTATAAATCATCAAGTTTCTTTGCAAAGTAGGGAACTGTTGCTATAGAACAGAGGAACAGAAACACAAAACCACAGTGTGATCTGAAGAGCAGATGTGCAGAACCAGGTCCTCCTTGCGCTTTCTGTACCACATTGCAAGACTTAAAATATCAGCAGCTTGATGCTGTAGGCAACAGCTGGAGTCTGCCTATCTGCTGATGGCAGACATACTCCTCACATACTCCCTTCACACCTGGGCCTTCTCCAAACCGTTGGCAGTGTGAGCCTAGGTCTGCTCGAGGGGATTAAACCTGTTCAGCCCCTTCTGCTTGAGAGCCTTCCACAGTTCAGACTCAAGTGGGCTGGTTTAGGGGTTTGTGATGCTGCAGGTCCTAACTATGGACCCGCACTGATCGAATGCTGTAGATGTATCCAGAAGAAAAAAGCTTTTCAGGATGTAGCTCAGTGCAGTGATTCCTAGGCCAGCTGTGAAAGCAGAAGCTGTGCTGGTGTGTTAGCACCCTGGTTCTTGCCGCCTAACTCTCCACAGGCTTAATCTGCCTCAGGGAAGAGCCGTGCCATCGTGACTATACTCTTCATCGTATATGTAGAATATCACAAAACTCTTAAGTTCTTGCAAATTCAAGGCAACATTTTAGGAAGAAATTATAATATTCATTAGAGTTAGGTAGTTTTCCTCCACATAGGATTAGAAACAAGTTTTGTTGCATTCTAAATTATTTCTCTCAGCAAAGATAATGTTTTTCAAATTAATGGTTACTTGCATGAGCATGGCTTCCAGTGCGTTAAAATGAACACTGACACATTGATATTCTACTGCCATCAAAATAGCCTTCAATGTCTGCCCAAAAGAAAATGTTACAATGTTAGGTGCCCAGGTTATTTGTCCTTGTAAATCGAACAAGGATGTTCTCTTCCCTGTAATGGCAGAATGAAGGTAATCAACCAAGAGACTTTTTACTGAGCGTTAATTTTAGACCTACAACAGCTCCTGTAGTGGCAAGCAAGGGAGAAGATGCCACTGTATTAATTGTATTTTTATTACGCTGCTATCTAAGATTTCTGAAATAATCAAGAATAAAACATTATTCTTAATATTTTTAGGGATTGATACAACAATCCGTTCCATACAGATTTTGGAAACTCAGCAAAGCATTGACAATCACTATTGTAGTAAAAATCTACAGTGCAGGTAGGTAAATTGTTTTATTATGCTTTATTATAGTGGAATAAAGTACCATTAATATGGCATGGCTACTTGGCTGGCTCCTTCTCATAGTTGTTTCCTTTAGCATGCAGGAGTTTTTTCTACCTTTTCATATTTTTTTCTTTTTAAATTTAAATGCAATTTCTGTGGTTTTGCAAAGATACTGTCTATCTCTAAATCCTGTGTGTATTAATGCCACCTTTTTCAGGTCTGGAAATTACAGCTGTGTTATTCCTGTTAACAAATACACACCCATGGATGTAGAAATCTCACTGGAAATAAAGTAAGTATGATTAACAATAATACATACATAATAAGACAGTGGTTCATTTTTTGGATAGCAATACTTGCCTGATTTCTATTGTGACATGAATTTGTCCCTGTTCAGAGGAATGGGACAAATCTACACACAACTAAGTTCTTAACGAGACCTTAGGGTAGATCCTTTGCTGTAGCACAGGCTCAGGACCCCTCTCAGCCCAATGACAATTTCACTCATTGATGCAGATATTAAAATCCAGTAGTCTCAAGGTTCAGTCTAATAATCATTTGAGCAGACATGTACGCTTATATTAGCAGGATTGTGGCCTTTGGCCTAGGGATTAGATTTTTTATTTTTTTTATTTTTTTTTGGTGTAGACAAATATTATTAGAAACATACAGAAACAACTCTGGAGAACACCTTTCTTTGGCCTGTTGTGCCAAGCCCTGTGAAAGGAGATTCTTGTGCAGAAACCTCTGGTAA
>NW_009622539.1:30849-39116 GCF_000690535.1 Cariama cristata
AGCAGGAATAAGCAGCAAACTTATTCCTCTCAGCAGATATTTTCTCCTCAAATAAAAGCCTAGCTCCATTGTGTTCTCCCAGAAGTAACAAATCCTTTCTTCTGGGGTTCTTCTCTGGGAAGGGCCAGCGATAGCCAGAAGAGCTGCCAAACGCTCTGCTTGGTGACACTTCATGACTCCAGTCTCTCCAAGAAAGGGCTCTGTGGAGTTATGGATGGTCTTTAGGTCCATTTGTTTGATCTTGGATGTTATCCTTGTGAACATCTGCCTTTTTTCGGATAAGAGGAAATGTAACAGTACTCCTGAAGTGCCTGCTTATTTTCTACAGCCACTGAAAATTTGTCTTTTAAGTGTATGCCATTATAATCTAATAGTACAGCCCTCCCATGTAGGGATTAATACATCATACTCAGAGTTTCACTGAAGCAGTTACTGAATTTATTTTGGATATTGAGTTTTGGTTTGGGGAGAGGGGGATTTTCAAATTATACCTTTTCTATTTGCTTTCACTGAACAAAGCCACAAAATTAAAAAAATCAAAACACTTAACGAAGCCCAAACATATTTGGATTACTGCTGTGTTCAAATACCGTCAGATACTGTAAATACTTCAGAAATTTGGAAAATGCCTATGCCTGCTGAATAAAATCAAATGAAACCAACACACACTACTAACAACCTGTCTAGGACAGAGAATCTGCCATATATGAATTATATGCTTTAAAACTGATGTTTCTTATAATACCTTGTTAATGTTGTGAAAGCACATTTTTGGGGGGGTTGCTTCATTGCTCCCCACAGCATAAACTGTAAACATTCATGTTGCCTTTTCCCCACCTTCTACTTTCATTTTTTCTGCTAACCATTGCCATATCTGAGTTCCTTTGGGTCTCCAAGGCATTTTTGTTTATACACTTTGCAGAAAAGCCATCTGGTAAGCTAGGAAGTGCTGGAAACTCTCTCTAAGGTAGTTTGGAGAAGGTATGTCCACAAGGTCCTTGCTGTAAAAGAATTCTGAATGAAATTCTGTTTACCACTGCTTTCCCAGACAAAGTCTGGGATATTTTTACTTCTTTTTAATGATATATTTGCAGGTGTACAGTGGCAAATGGGAGTTATTTATATAGGTCCCTGTTTCAAAGCTTATTATGGGTTTGTCTTCCATAAAATTGATGTTACGTTTAGATGCCCTGGTACCCTCTAGCACAGGTATATGGTAACTGGTGGTTTAGGTGTCTCTTTCATATCAACCACTGAAGTAAGGTCCTCTGCTTTATTTCTCCACAATTCAGTTCTTCAGATTTCCCCCCCCGTATGTATGTATGTATATGGTATTTATATATATTCTTTTATTTAAGAGCAATGGTATAGATCCTTATTTTTCTCTCTCTCTTGAAGCACCACAGAACCATTAATTATATTTCTCTGCAAAGTCACATTTGGAAATTATTGCTCCCATTATTCTTCAAACCAGAACAGTAGGAAGAATTTCCTAGAAACCACACAGGTAAGATTTTTGCAGCAATACTCTGGCTTGTGGAGATCATTTTTATAAAATTAATGGCTGCAAAATTCTGATCTTGATTGAGGTAGTAGAAATCCAAATGGTACTTTGAGTCTGCCAGGCATAGCTGGCTTTGGCATGACCGTAATGAGATGCAACCTTTTTGTAGGCATTAGTTTTCTGCTGACTTTCATAAACATCTGTCTAGTGACTCCCTGCAAGGACAGTTTTGAGTCTGCTTCAGCCTAACTCACCACTATAACTCATTATGTCTCCAGAGGTACTTAAGAAATGGGAGTACTTATCACCCAGGGCCTTAGGAGACAGAGTCCTCCAAACTCTCATCTACTCTACTGTTTCCATTATTGTCTTAGGGGTAGTGAATTCCAGTTTTTAAGTCCTGAATTCACTGAAAACAATGGTAGGTATTCCCCTTTATTTATGTGTGAACAGGAATTTACCAGTAAATCTCTTTAGGGAAAATTCTTCATTGTAAAAGCAAGAGTTGTTTACATCTCACTTTCTGGGTTGCCCCAATGGGAATAAAAGCTGTTAAAACATGTTAGCTTTTCCCAGTAAAAAAGTATTTAGAGACTGGATCTTGCAAACTTTTAATCATCTCCAGTAAATTGATGAAGGCCTTAAACTCCCTTCAAATTCTCTGGAAATATAAGCCTCTTTCAAAGCCTCAGTTTGTCCTCATTGCTTGGAAATGTTTATTCTGGCTAAAACAGTAGGAAAGGCAGAAGCAAGGATAGTAACGTTTCTTAACACATTGTAGGAGAAACTTCGCTGAAGTTGAAAGTCATGTCAGAGTCGTCTTTAGATTTCTGATCTAGGCTGCCATACGTGATAGGTTCTTAATTGATTTTAAATTACCTTTTTGGCGCTTTGTCGAATTAGAGCAGTTGGGATACCCCCACCCTTAAGCTGACTTTCTGATCAACTTTTCAAATGTCTTTGCGAAAAGTTACAGGCTTCTCTGCAACTGCTGCAAAGCCATCAGAAAGCCAGAAATGTCCAAGTTTTGACCTGTCTGATGTAATTCCAACAGAACTGAAATTAAGTCAGACCCAGAGAGTTTCACAATGCAGAAATATCCTTGAAGCGAAAACTGGTCGAAGAGATTTCCTGTGTCAACCTGAAATCCACATCAAAAGACTAAAGCTAACTAGCATCCAGCAGCAGTGAGCATTCAGGTTTGATGTGACTCAGAATAGAAATGCTGCCTGGTTGCAGAGTTTTCTTTCAAGAGGATTTTTCTAGGATCTGGAAGTCTTATTCCCTACCAAAGGGCAGGACAGCAATCATTTGGATTCAGCAGTCTCACATAAGTTGTATCGTGTGAACATATCATCTCCAACAGACAGAATATGTCAGAAAGTGAAGGGAGAAGGGAAAAATAAAGGAGTTGAAACACTAGAAACTGATGAAATAAAAGCTACTATGGATCATTAGGTTAAAAGAAGGTGAGGATTGAATTTTATTTTATTCAATGTAGCATAAACATTTCAGATACGGAATATATTATTTCATTTGTGTATGGCAGGACACTGTAATCAAAAATAGCATGAAGTCTTGCCTGCATCTGTTTTTGAAATACTGAGTGGAGATGCTACCCATATCTTTAGAATATGTAGAGGAACTTTCACTGCCTTCTGAGGACTACTGAAGTTGCTGTTTCAAAATCAGCAGAATTGCCATTTGCTACTATTACACCTTAAAGCTCTCGGGCCACCTGGCACATCAGGACCCATTCCCATTTATTGTGGGATTTACTTGGAAAACTGGAGAGGGAGTTCAGTTCTTCAGAGCCAGCGGAGTGTCGCTGGGAGCCGGATGCCTGTCAGTTCCTGTGCAGAGCTGATCTGAGCAAATCCACTTTTGCAGGGTTTAAAGTCAGCACTTTGTCTTTAAATTATCTATAGCTATCAAGTCTTGTTAGCATAATGACTTTGCACTGCATTTGTCAATGAAATGTTTCCGGAGCCTATCCTTCTCTCCAATTTAATGTGAAATAAGGTTCTCTAATCTCTCTCTCTCTCTCATCTATCATCTAGGGACGTCGGCATATTTGGACTCTCCCTGTAGCTAAATTCTATGACAGTGCGTGCTATTTCCGTGTAGCTGCACCGGTAAGCCTTTTCAGATGGCAACACAGCAAAAGACAAATAGCATCTGAACTGAGAGAAGATCCTATATGAATCTCCTTTATTTTTCTTCTGCAGGGTTTTGCAGACTGCTCGACAGATCCTTATTTTGCTGGAATGTTTTTTACTGATTACTACTTCTATTTTTATCGGCAGTGTAATTAAAATGTTGCCAATCATTCTGTTCTTTGGGGAAAAGACAAGGAAGCTGTTGATATGAAAAAGAGACTTGTGAATGGCCCTGGATATTTTTTTAAACCTCTTGCTGATTTGTATGGCACTTTCTTGCTTGTTTGACTTTTAAATTAAAAAAAAAAAGAGGAAAAAAATAAAATGTTTGACAACAACCATAGGTCTGCATTTCCAGGAACTGTTTCTAAAAGGACATGAGGCAATGGAGTACATGATATGTAAATAAAATAATCCCATTGATCATAGTGAAGTTATATGATATTGTCTGTATAGCAGACAAGAACACACGGGTAGGAGCTCTGCTGAGCTGGGATACACTCCAGTCCTCAGAAGACAGTAAAATAATAAAATGTTATTTGCAGTCAGGAGACCTGCTTCTGTCCTACAGGCAGATACCTTCTTTTAGTATCTGCTGCCCTTCATTTACATATAAATCTATCTTTTTAGCTAACAAAACCAAAACCAGACAAAACTTGCAGAAACGTAGCACTGTGCAACTGCTCTCTGAAATAAGTGCTGTAAGTTAGGGAACAACAGGTCAGTTTGTGTAAATATTCCCATTTTGGAAAGCAGTACCATCATTACTGTTAGAATTGTGTGATTTAATGACATTGCTGCTGTTTGAATGAGAGATGTTTTAGCTACCTTTTTTTTTTTATTTACTCATAAATTCAGGTTATATTTTTTCTTGGTGTTTGTGGTTTGTGCTAGTGTGATGATGGAGCAGAAATATTTGAGAAGAATAATGTCATGCCTGCATGGATTTCTAAGATGTATAGGGATATACACTTGCATGGGAGAAATCTTTCTGTTTGTATTTATGAAATACGTTTTTAAGGTAAAGCTATTTGAATGAAATTTCACATTAGTTGCTCAGACAGAAGGAAAACAGATGTAATAACCAAGTATAGTATAAATAGTGTTGTGGGGGATATTTAGAACAATCATTCATTTTGTGTAGAGAAGGGAAAGTAAATATAATGGAGAGACTGTAGGCTTTTAGAGATTTATAATGTAAAAGTTACATTTGAACAACCTTACTCTGAATGAAATTCTTTATTTAGCAGTGAAAGGGAAACATTAGGAAGAAAAACTAATCTCTCAAAAAAGAGCTGACCACAGTCTCTGTAAACACCAGTATGTCTTAATTGTATATTTATTGCCTGACAATGTGATAGGAGAGTTTAATTTGTTTCTGTGCCTTCATTTGGCATTTCTTTCATCGCTATCTTGGGATTTCCTTTAAGGATGTTCTCACTGATCTTTTTAGATGTATGTACTTCAATTGAGGTTAACTGCAATGTCCATGTGTTTGTTTTTTTTTTTTTGCCTTAAATGACTCACTACTTTGACCTTAGTCATACAAGGGTTTGGTTTTTTGTTGGTTTGTTTTTCTTTTTTTTTCCTGGGAAGTACTTATGGTGTAGACCACGTGTTCTGTAATATCCCCGAGACTTACTGGGCTTGGAACTCTGGATCCAAAAGCACCAGAAGTTTGTTGTGCCTTTAGTTTTTTATGGTCCATACTTGACGTAATTCTTAGGTAATTCCTAAGAAGTGTCACCCGGTCACAGATGATAATGCATGTGCATTTTGAACAACAATTGTACCTTTCCAGACCCGCCTGGTTTTCATCCCACTGTTCTGGGTTGAAATGCTCTTCCCAGTGGCACAGAGCACTGCAGTAGGAGAACATCAGCTCCCAGTGTTTCCTGTCATCAAAAACCTCCCTGTGATTAGAGTCTGGGGTGAGATGCATGTGGGATAGCAACTGTTTTCTTTGTGAAAAAGCTTGTGGTGACTTTACTACACATAACTTTGGCCATTCAAGAATTTTCAACTAGTTTTTTACTCCTGTCATATGTTTTTAGTAAGGTACTCTTGAAGATTTTATTCAGATTTAAGATGACAAGTTGCTGTACGAAGGCTGTGTTCTAACATGTCTGAGGTAAGAAAAATCCACTTTGGCAAAAGCTAGGGAGAAACCAGCAAAAACGAAATGCTTGGCATTGAAAAAACTCTGATAAATAGTCTTCAGGCTCCTGAGAAAATCTGTGAATGACAGTGAGCTGAAAGACACTTTTAAATGGGATGACATATTAACGGTAGTGTTTTGATTGTTTTAAATGGGTATCAGATGACTTTTGTCCCTTCGTGACGCTAATTATATTGAGGTTACCACTGAATGAGTTAGTGGATTAGGGGAGCAGGAGAAAATACTAGTAGTGTAACAGAACCCTGAGCATCCCTGAACATGCTCTGATTTTCCATCTAGAAGTTTAGTCTAGTTAAAAAAGCAAAACTTTGCTATTTGCCTGGGATTTCACATACACCAGGTCCAAAGGTGCAAGAGAAATCCCCAATGTCACAATTCAGCCTGTACTTGCATTATGGATCTTTCGTCTGAGAGTCAGCCAGGTGCTTGATCACTTGGAAATCCCAGAAAATATTTTAATTCCCCTTCCCACTGGAGAATGTTTGCAGAATACATTGGATTGCCAGGCATGTGCCGGCTGGCTGTACAGTGTGTGTACAGCGGGTTCAGCAAGGCCAAGGAGTGTCAGCCTGTACTGGTTTGGCTGGGATAGAGTTAATGTTCTTCAGAGCAGCTTGTAGGGGCTGTGTTTTGGATTTGTGCCGAAAACAGAGTTGATAACACAGGGATGCTTTAGTTACTGCTTACACAGCGTCAAGGCCTTTTCTGCTTCTCAGACCGTCCTGCCAGCGAGTGGGCTGGTGGTGCACAGGGAGTTGGGAGTGGACACAGCCAGGACAGCTGACCCCAATGACCCAAGGGATACCCCATACCATATGGCGTCACGCTCAGCCTATACAGCTGGGGGAAGAAGGAGGAAGGAGCGGGGACGTTCGTAGTGATGGTGTTTGTCTTCCCAAGTAACCGTTAGGTGTGCTGGAGCCCTGCTGTACTGGGGATGGCTGAACACCTGCCTGCCCACGGGGAGCGGGGAATGAATTCCTTGGTGTGCTTTGCTTCTGCACACCGCTTTTGCTCTGTCTATTAAACTGTCCTTATCCCAGCCCATGAGTTTTCTCACTTTTGATTCTCTTCCCCACCCCACTGGGGGAGAGCGGGTGAGTGGCTGGGGGTAGTTAGCTGCGTGCTGGGGTTAAACCACGACATGGCCCCACCAGATACCCAGTGGGTGATGTACATGCCCAGGTTTTGGTCCATTTTGGTGTGGAAATACGGAAGCTGGAGGAATGATTCTTGCACCTGTATTTGCTGAACCTTCACTCTCCTGTGGTTGGGGAGGTGGAATTCATCTTGGCACCACTGGACTGGTGACGTTCTCTACCTCGTGCAGTCCTTCTCCCTTGTACAACGTTGAACTCGGACTACCATAGAAGAATACCATGGGGAAAACGTGGTCGGCAGCATCTTCTGTCCTGAACAACTAAAGGAAGTATGGATTGACTTTTCCAAATGAAAAACATGGTTCTAAAAAGTTCAAGCATCTCAGCTGGTTTTTTTTTTGGCCATTTCTGTGTGCTCAGTGATAAAATTGCAACAATTTTTAATAGTGGTCATTACAATGTAATTTGAAACAATTTTTGTGATACTGAATAATGAATTATTGATGTTTTATGTACATTCTACCTGGAACAGGAAATTCCTTTTCCCTTACCTATCTTTAACACAATGTGGATGAATTGTAGAGACCTCCAGACGTTCATCACTGGAATGTTTCCATCTGACTTGAGAGGGAGCTGAGGCAAAGCAAACTTCCAGCCTGGGTAAGAGACATAGCCATACATTGCAGGAGGCAAATGCCGAGCTGGAACAGGGCAATCTAGTACCAGCTGATCTGGGTTTCAAACCGTGCTGTTCACACCAAGATACAGCAATTCCCATTTTAACTTGACTGTAACACAAATTACCGAGCCTTGCCTTCAGTAAGTTTGATCTAGCAGTGTCAGTGGCATTTTAAATAAGGACCTGAGGCCACCCGAAAGCCCAGTGCACTAAGCGGAGAGGCTATAAAGGGAAAATCCTGCATGATCGCCCCGCGGAAACCAAGTACAAGGCAGAAGAGCAGAACGAGTGGTTCTGGGGTGTGAGGCCACAGCTGGAATAGCCGACAGCCTTTGGGCACAACCCCAGCTGAAGCTGTAGACAGCTGTGAGCAAAGAGGCAGTTTGCTTTCTGCCTGCAGCTCAGTTCAAATGACCCTTTCGTTCAGAAGAGGCTTGGTAGGTAGTGAGGGGGCTGGTTGTGTTGTGTTTGTGTTGACCTGGTGAGCTGATGGGAGCCTACTGTGAGAAGCTATCAATCGTAAGGGAAGACCAAGTCATAAGCATGCCCCTGTCCTAGATGACACATATTTTGTCCACTGACTTGCTTCCCCTTCTGCTCCGCTTTGGGGACTGCCGAGCGGTGGTTGCACCCCGGTAGCCGGCAC
>NW_009622539.1:39147-44607 GCF_000690535.1 Cariama cristata
CCCCCGGCAGCCTGGGCCCAGCCTCAGCGAGACTCGGGACGTGGGACTAACTGAGCACAACCAGAGCGGCCGTGAGGTTCAAGACATGTTAAGGCACTGGAGTTAGGGCTAGTGTGTCTTGTCCAGGTCCAGTGTACGTTAAAAAGAGAAAAATTCACAGCACTTCAGGCACTGATGTCCTCATAAATATAGTCTCCTCTCCTCCCTCCAGCTTCCCCACATGGTGTGTTTTCTGTCAAAATAACACACGAACGACCAGTTTCAGTGCAAGCCCAAGCCCTATATTCAAAATAATAGGTTTCGCACTGGCAATCCTGACCCAGTTTTAACCCAAGTTGCTATGGCACTCTGCAGGCTGGGCGGCCGGCGGGGCAGGGCGATGCGGCCATGGCACACAAGCCTTTTGTTGCTCCTTGGCCTGGGTCCAGCCAGCTTCTTTGTCCCCCCTCCCTTCTCCCTCCACCCCGCAGCAGCTGGCAGCAGCCTACATCTGCCGGCCAGGAGCACGGCCAGGCTGCAGCCGCTGCCGCCTCTCTGGGTCGGTCTCCCGGAGAAGCCACCTTCTCCTGGGCACCCGGAGCAGTTCCCCTGCAGACCACAGCTCCCATCCTTTGGCTGCATTGCCCCTGTGTTGGAAAAGCCTTCATCTTCTTGCTCCCAGGCTTTGAGCAGACTCCCTCTCCTCTTCCCTCGCTGGTTGCTTTCCAGCCGTCCTGTGTCCTGCTTTACTCCCTCCAAAAAAGGAACTCGTTACAATACTTTTAAAGGATGAGATTTAAAATAGGTCCTCTTCTTAATAACGGGTAGAAAGGAAAGTGACTTTTATCCACAGGATTTAAAACAAAACTCATTATTTTAAAGGCAGATGTTTTAATTTTTAGTTGATGTTAAAGATATCGCAATTGCCTACACAGCAACGTAAGCACAGGATTTGCAAATTTGAGTTTAATGTTAATTTAGCCGGTAGAGATACTCTGCGGGGTAATCAGTGCTTTGCATTTTTCATTCAGTCTTAATGTTACACTTTCCCTTCCACAACATAATCTAAACCACAGACCAGCTGGCTGTGTTGATTAAAATCCTCTTTCTGCTTTTTATTAATCTTCATGGTTTTGCCCTAGAATTATGAAGTAGTCACGGTCTATCAGGAAGGAAATCTGCTGGGCCAGGATGCAGTATTTACAAATCCGAGATTTCTGCCTAAAGCGTATTGCTGATTCCTAAAATAAGTTGTGTCCTGAACGCTTTGGTACATCCGCACAGCCTTACGTGAGTTTGGAACAAAGCTCTTCAGGTTAAATTACTTACAAATAATTCATTATGCGTTTGGCTCACACATTTCCTTACTGAAAATCTACATTAAGAGAATGTCATTAGGGGATGGGGTGACAGAGGACTTTTGTTGTCAATAGGCCTAATCCTGCCTTTCGGAGGCGCAGAGTTGTGCAAGCTCTTCATGTGGACCCTCATTGCCTTGGCCTTGACGGGGTCAGGGCGTTGCTGCAAGGGGAAGAACTGATCCAGGCATCAGAGGTTCCTCGGGATGCACAGCAAAGGGACAGGAATCGTTCTCAAATAGAAGGTGATGGGGCAGCGGGAAGGATGCTCTGATTCCCAAAATTAGTCCAAAGGCTGCTGGGGCATAGCCTCGATCTTCCTTGCTCTGCAAAGCTCCTTGCACAAAGGCCGTTTGTCCAGACTGGATGAGATTCACCCCAAACAAGTAATGTGCTCTGTGTGTTGTTGCTTTTCTGTAAATAACTATTTGATCACAAAGAACCAATTTTTTAAAACTAATTTGATGTGATGATTAGGCAATCACTTTAGCATGTGTTTTTTCAATTATGTCTCGTTAACAAAATGAGGCAGTAACTAAGCATAATCTATCTTTTCCCGATTTCTCACAAGGTTAATTAACACTGCGGATGTTCTTGCTGAGGGGGGTGGATATCTTTGCATCTAGGGAGAGTTAAAGTGGTTATATCCTGTAGTTGTGGCACCTGTACTTTGGCCAAGTTCCTACGCTTAAGGATGGTTACTCGATGAGAACGTTACCCAGGTAGACAGATCTGCCGACAGGGCTTTGCTGCACCCTTCCCTTCCCTACTGCACGCTGCTGTTGGGGGCTGTGTCACTGCGCACATCTGGGGCAGAGACACCACAAAATGATGATGGATGCTTATAAATAATGCATACTAATACCTCAGAATTTTGCTACAGGGAGTCTGCTTTGGTCTTAGGCTTTACTCTTTTGTTTCCATAGTTGCACTTAACTACAAACATTCATTTTTACTATTAAAAATAAATCGCCTTTCAAATCCTATGCCGTGACTATCTGCTTTGAGCTTTAGCAAGGGACTGTAAGATTTGCAGGTTGAAGAGTCAGGGTCCTAAAGTTTTCTAGAAGCTTTTCCCTCACTCTGAGGAATGATGTGCCTCAGCTCAGTGTGCCTCTCGCCATCGCAGGGGTATCCGTCCTACAGCACAGTAGGACAGAGGTGGGCCATGAAGAGGTGAAGTACCTGCAGCATTGAACCCATGGCCTTGCGTGACCCCAAGAAGAAGGAAGTTTCTTATCGGCCAGCTCTGCTGTGGCTTGGAGTGTTGAACACAAGCTCTGACTATTTGGGAATTAGTCTTTTGTGAATGGAGCTGTTCTTTCTCTACCTTCTTGTGGATGTCTTAAACCTTCGTAGGGTGCCCTTTCCTCGAAGTCACATTTCTCAGTTTCTAGGCTGGTTTGGAGTCTGCTGCAACCTTATGATTTCACAATTTTAATCTTCGAAAAGTAAATCCTTTGTCTTACTTTGGAGGGTCTTGGCTGCAAAAAAGTCAGTTCTGACTTCCCCTCTTCCCAATTTACTTTTGTCAATTTTCCAGGCATTGATAACAGTTTTTGAAGCTCCAGTTTCTTCAGGCATAGAAACTTGCACTAGCAACTTGCTGTGGTAACCTCACTGCTGGTAGGATGCTGGTGGGCATCGCTTGGCTGGCTGCTGAAGGCTCATGGGCACGACTTGGAAAAAAATGCACTCCAAAAGGCTACTGGGTGGGGCAGGTTACTTGCCTTGTTTTTCTTGTCGTGACTGCACAGCTCATACTTTCATTGGACTTTTGCCATCTCAGGCGTTTTCTTTAATGCAGTGCATGTAGCAGCTGGGCTCTGGCTACAGAAGCGACAGGTAGTGGCCGTCAGTCGATGCTTTTCCCTGGTAGCCTCCTGTGTTCCCACCTAGCTTCCCCCTACAGCGTCATGGCCGAAGCAACTCAAATTATCCTCTCGGCAGTAGTCGTATCACTTTCCTTGGTGATCTACTCTCTTTACGGATCTGTCTGTTGCCTCATCTCTTGGTAAATACCATCCCAAATTCAAAACTCTTGCCCTTACCTTCCAGAAATCTTCAGCAGCTTGGGATCTCTCTGCTGACTTTTGTGTTTCTCCCTCCTTTTGGGCCGTCACTTTTGTTCCTGTGCTTTCTCATCTAAATCCCTCTTCCAGGTCACTATTTCCTACAAACACTAACCTAAATCATCAGAGGCTCAGCCATGCCACCGAATACATATAGCATGAGCTTTCGTACTGTAGTGTTGGTTCTTCAGTGTCTTCTGTGCTTGTGGTTGGTCTTATTGACTTCAGCCGGTGCTCCACGTAGCAGCGGTGGTCCTCTGGGCATGGTGTCCACCCGCAGTCCTCAGCATGGGGCACAAGCTGAACGCTTCACAAGCAGAAAATACAAAAATGAACAGAACTGCTTGACAGAAAGAATGCAAACTCTGCGGTTCTGGTTCACTTTACTGTCCCTTAAGGATTTCTTTCTGCGGTATGTGGTTAAATGTATTTTTCAAGGTAACAAAGAGTGACCTGAAGGATCTCACTGAATCCATCTGTCTTGGCGAGGTTTAGTTTCCTTGCTTCTGTTCAGACAGCTACCGAGAACCATGCCCGCTGTGTTTACTTATTTAAACTGAATTAGGTATCATAGTTACAGAAATCAAAGCAAAAACGGTCTGTGTATACAAGAAGCAGCTGATGTTCTGTTTCTGGAGTCAAATACATGTAGAGAATTTTTTTTTTTTTTCAATGCAGAAAGAAGAAAAAAATCCAAACCTGTCCAAGTCAGGCATATTAAAGGAGATGGTCGCAAGAAGAAGATCCATATGCTGTACATGATATATGACTTTCTTCCTCTTCTATCTCTGCCCTCCAAAAGATGAAAAATTACAAGGGCTGAAACTGAAAGCATCATTAAATGTTAATCTGCTGGGGCTTCCTTAGTGCTAGCGCAGAAAGAAGAAAAAAATCCAAACCTGTCCAAGTCAGGCATATTAAAGGAGATGGTCGCAAGAAGAAGATCCATATGCTGTACATGATATATGACTTTCTTCCTCTTCTATCTCTGCCCTCCAAAAGATGAAAAATTACAAGGGCTGAAACTGAAAGCATCATTAAATGTTAATCTGCTGGGGCTTCCTTAGTGCTAGCGAGGTCAGGCTCTGCCGCAGAACACAGCGACAGATGGAGCGTCCTCTGTGAAACGATGCCGCGTTGCCAAATGCCGCCGGCAGACGAGCTGTCTGTCGCCGTGCACGTGCCCTGGCCGTGCGCCCCGCGAGCTCCCGGCCCGGGGTGGGAGCGCTCCGAGGGACCCCGACCCCCGGGCAGGAAAACGCCGGCATGGGCATGTGGTGCAGACACCGGGTCAGGAAGGATGGGCTTTAGATTAGCGCCAGTAATGAGCTTTCTGCTTCTGTGAGCGTATCGTAACCCGCAGGCAGGAAAATGCGGTTTTTGAAAATGGTTTGTCCTGGTGTAGCGCTGAGCTGGGGATCTCTGCATCGCTCTGAAGGGCACTGTCCCTGCTGAGCCTGGTTCCTGTGGTTTTCATCGTCTTATGTGAAAAAGACTCAAGTCTTGGAGGCTTACCGTGTTTGCAAGATTAAGTTGAAAGCTCCTGACTGACAGCCTTAAGGGCTTTTGCCTTAAACACGTAAAGCTATGCTGCAGCTGAGACAGAAGGGTAGGTTTTGCTCGGTGTCTCGATACACCTGCTTGTGACCAGGCTCCCTACGTTGCTGCGCTTTTGGCATCACCACGTCGTAACTCGCCAGCTAATTTAGCGATAAAGCTGCTGACGGGAGAACAAACCTGTCAAGTTCATCCCTAAAGCTTCGGCACAGCAAAAATGGGAACGATCCCCTAATAGGCATGAGTGGGTGGTGCGGTTCCTGGAGCTCTGCAGTGGGCGCCCCGAGACCGAGGTTCTGTCATTCGTCTATGTCCATTAGTGACCTGGAGAAGGAGAATTTGATTTATTAACTTGGCTTCCTCCGCTGCTTGTTGCTGCAGTGTCAGCCAGTGCCGTACGGGTGAGGGTTCATCTCCGTGGTGCTTTTCAGGGAGAAGTGGGCAAGCCAGCTGGAAGGCCACCCCAAAATGTAAGTGAGGTCCCCACAAGTATT
>NW_009622539.1:44716-80978 GCF_000690535.1 Cariama cristata
ACACCTGCCACAAGGTAATGGTGGTTCTTCTCACAGTTTGCGTAACTGCAGATATTTGGCCTGACTATGAATTTCACTTTGGGGAATCTGGGCAGGAGAGTTTATGTCAGCTGAAGCACCGAATGGATTCACGTTGTATAATTTGCTGGATGATCCCAGGTTAGACATCAGCTCCCACATCGCTGGGTGAGTCGCTGGAGGTTTTTCTTCTCACCTGCCTTGCCTCTATCTGAGCCCCAACTGCTGGTTGTGGCTGCGAGATGGAGAGCCGGAGGGTGCGGAAGGTGGCTTCTGTGGGGCACAAAGGCCACCGAGTGCCACCTCGATCCTCCATGAGCAAACCCGTTCCCGATACCGACCGTTAGCCTTGCCCGTGATGAGCAGCAGCTCTTCTCTGGTTTTCATATTGTCTGGTGCTTTTTCCTTTGGAACAAGAATCGGTATTGTGTTATTTTGTCCCATTATTTGTTGTTTTTCTCAATGAGTTCCTCTAAGGAACCTCATTTAAGCAAACAAAATTTGAAATGTAAACTTTGGAAATACTTAATGTGCACGTGTATCTTTGGCAAGATTCAAGCCCAGAAAAGAGGGAACAGAGGAACCAACAGATGGAGAAGGACACAGCCGAAGGAATTGCTCCGTGAAGGAGCCTCTTTAACCTGAGAGGCTGCTTTGTACTTGCTATTTTTACTTTCCTTTGGATCGTAATGTCAAAGGAACTAAAACAACCAAAGTACAGACAGTCATACTTGAAGGAAGTGACGCGATTAAGGATTTGCCTACTTGAGGAGAAAGCGAAGGAGCTGAGTTACTGCAGGCAGAGCTAGATGGTGCTAGAGCATACGAGTGAGAGGGTGATCGCCCAACAGCTCTGTGAAATTAAAATGTGATGGTCAAAAGAGACTGTGCTGTAGGAAAATGTTCGGTGTTAGAGGCTCTTTAACACCTGGTTTTGTCTGCTACTTTTTTTTCTGACTGTTTAAAAGTAGTGTCTACTTCCCCCAGCCTCTCAAAATGCCCTGTCAAATACATTAACTTATGGAAACCTCTCTTTGATATTCTTATATTGAACTGATTAATACAGACGATGCTGCTCCGCGATTTGAAGTAAGGTTGGCTTTGTCTGCCTCCTTCACTCCTCTGTTTGCATTACATCGTGAGGGCAGTCGACATTCCCCAACGCACCGCTCGGAATGGAACTTGCAAAGACAGACGTGCATTGATGGGGTAAGTGTTCAAAAGCGTTTGTGGGACCGAAGGGCGTAATTCCCGTCAAAAAACAGTGGGAGCTGTACTTTGGAGTTTCCTACACTGCAGAGCTTCCCCTGGCGTGCTTACGTCGGTGCTTCCCCTGTCCAGACTTAGGAAAAAACCACCCTTGGTTGTGATTTAAATGATGAAGTGATTTTTGGAAGTTTTGACTTGCTTAAAAATGATATAGTTTAACCCAAGGAATAAAAGAATGTCACTCTTTTAGCTTTAACTCCAGTCAAAAATTTGTGACCATAAATATAGTTGGAGGATCCAGTCCCTCTGGGTCCTGGCCAACTGCAGATCCTGTGCTGCTGCCGTGCATTTTGGTGGGTCCTTCAGGGCAACGTACCCCACTCGACAGAGCCCCGGGTGCCGTGGGATGGAACCGTGCATTTCCTTCGGAGCAGAGGGGAAGGGGAAATGGTACCATGCAAGTTGAACGATTTTAAAATTTTATTTTTATAGTTACAGATTTTGAAATGCAAGATCTTTAGAGTTATGAAAGCATGGTCTACAAAGACTTTTAGGTGCAAATGACTTCATCCATGTACGAAGATGAACTGCAAGCAAAGAGACTGTTCACTTAGGTAAAAATCCCGTGTGCTTTAGCCTGCACACTTAGCACCTTTGAACTTGCACAACTTTATCAGCACGTGGTAGAGAGATACAGTAATGTCCCTACACTGAAATGTGATGTGATGGATAGGACACTGGATGGTGAGTTAGATATGGCTGTATCTTCTGGCTCTTCTCTTCATTTGCTGTATGATTTTCTGCAGGACTCAGCCTCTACTTTTCTTCACTTACAAAACAATATAAAGATGTTTTCCTAGCTGCGTGGAGCACCTTGCTCTTTAGAAATGAGTAGAGCTGTGAGGCGTATATATTACTGAGTGTAGCAAAAGGAGTAAAACTGGAAAAGCTGAACATGTTCAGTGCATTTAAATATGCCTGGAGGTTAATAATTTAATTGGCAGAGTGCCCTAGTTTTCTGGCTAATGGGCCGGTTTAGTGAGCTCCTGCCGTGTCTGACATACTGGCCTGCTGCTGTTCAGACACAGTTGTGCATCTGGTGATCCGAGCTGTGCCGCTCCATCCCTCGCACCCCTTCGGTGAGCGTGTTGGAGCTAGGGTGACACTGAAATACTCAGCCAAAGATCTGTGCTGTTGTCTGAGGCTTGAGGATGTGCTGGAAGTGATTGTTTTCGCAGCGTGCGATGCGATCGGCGGGCACAGCGGAAAACCGCTGCGATGAGTGGAAGAAATGGGACTTGCAAAGGACTAGTGCTGCCCTGCGAGGTGAACACGTGGGAATATCGGTCAGTGCAACATCCTAAGGGGCTGCACAGCTGCCAAGGGCATATTTGTGGGCACAGGGTGCCGACAGTAGGCTTGAGCTAGCCAAGCTGCCGCTGGGGCAGCCTGGTGTGTGCCTGGGGAGTGGTGTGCCAACACACGACGTTCAAGCCTGGTCCTTGGAAATAGCTACGGTGCTTTGGTTCAGAGCTGCCCTCAAGCTGACATGGCTGTTTTGGCTCTGGAGTGGGGTATCTGTGGCACAGGGCTGCAGGGCGCGTAGATTGCCCAGGGCCCGTGGCTCCCCTGGGAGTCCCGGCGGGGGTATGTGCCCAGTTCTTGGAGCTGTGTTGGGCTTGGTCACTGCAAATGTGAGCCAGGTAAGGCTTGGAGGCTAAGGCAGGTATCATCGGTATTTTCCAGCTCTATCAACTGATCTAACGGATGTGGTTTTGGACACACAAGCCTTTCTTCAGACCTGAAGCAGTAGCAGCCAGTTTTGCTCTTAAGCAACCCCAAATTGTGCATCTTCACTTGCATCAGCTGGTGGAATATTTATAGCTTTGTACTACAAGTTGTCCCCAGTTTCTTGGTCCCCTCTTGCTTATGTCTGTGTGCAGCAGCCTGTAAAATTTCTCCATTCTTTGCCGCTTGCATTTATTTGACTGCCGTGATTACCCCGGTATCAATACAGGTTGGGGGATGGAGGGATTGAGAGCAGCCCTGTGGAGAAGGACTTGGGGGTGTTGGTGGATGAAAAGCTGGACATGACCCGGCAATGTGCGCTGGCAGCCCACAAAGCCAACCGTATCCTTGGCTGTATCCAAAGCAGGGTGACCAGCAGGTCGAGGGAGGGGATTCTGCCCCTCTGCTCCGCTCTGGTGAGACCCCCCCTGCAGTACTGCCTTCAGCTCTGGGGTCCTCAGCACAAGAAGGGCATGGACCTGTTGGAGAGAGCCCAGGGGAGGCCACAAAGATGATCCTGGAGCACCTCTCCTGTGAGGACAGGCTGAGAGGGTTGGGGTTGTTCAGCCTGGAGAAGAGAAGGCTCTGGGGAGACCCTGTTGTGACCTTTCAGTACTTAAAGGGGGCTTAAAACAAAGATAGGGACAGACTTCTTAGTAAGGCCTGTTGTGATAGGACAAGGGGTAATAGTTTTAAACTAGAAGAGGGTAGATTTAGATTGGATATAAGGAAGAAATTTTTTAGAATGAGAGTGGTGAAACACTGGCACAGGTTGCCCAGAGAGGTGGTAGATGCCCCATCCCTGGAAACATTCAAGGCCAGACTGGATGGGGCTCTGAGCAACCTGATGAAGATGTCCCTGCTCACTGCAGGGGGGTTGGACTGGATGGCCTTTAAAGGTCCCTTCCAACCCAAACTATTCTATGATTCTGTGAATATTTCCAATCTGTTTTTAAGGTCTTAGGAGAATGAAAAGACTCAATCTTTGTTTCTTTTTTTTACTTTTATGAATTTTATCCCAGACTCACTAGGACATTTCTTTTCAACCAACAATGGACATAGCCTACGGAAAGATCCTACTGAAATATCAAGCCATTGGATGTTTTGTCCCCATATGGCTAAGTTTGGAAGGCACACACAGTTCGACTGAGAGTCTCTCTGCCTTTTAAGGGTATTGGAGGTTTTTGGTTTGAACCAGCTGCCGTTACAATCGACTGAGGACAGCAGCTTGGTGGAGGAAGCCTTTCACATCCTTCTTTCTGATACTTACTATTTTACTTGTTATTCCATCAAGGATGTGCTGCAGAGTCTTGACTGAGGGTTCTCATTAATGAAGAACGGAGATCTCTTAACGCCTCAAGCTGCTGCCTACAGCTTTCTTTGTGATCCTCTCCTGAGACCAACAACAAACACCCAAATCCCAAATTTCCAGTGAACGCTTTATTTCCCTGGGTCCTCTCTACCAGCTGGCTTGCTTGCCCTTAAAATTTGCCTGCAGGGAAGGACGAGAGGCTTGCTTGTGAATAAAAAGCATGGCTTAGGACTTCATGAGGCAATTGCTGCCAACATGAAGACCACCGAAGCTTATTGTGCTGTTACTGAAGAAAACGTTTTTCAGAGGAGTTATTTTGACTAGCTCTAATTTCCTAGGCTTCCAGAGTTCCCAAGCACCCTCTTCCCTGACTAATTAATGGAAATTTGCTGCAATCAATTTTCCAATCCCATAACCAGATATTAGTTTCTTTGGATCCTTCACACATTGGTTTTCACCAAAGTGATGAGCTTGCTACTCTTAGACTGACTTCAGTTTCTCTCAATAAGGGAAAGGCAGGCATTAAAAACCAGCCCTCCACCCCTGTGTTGAGAAAGTATGCTAGCATTGACAATAGGCTCGCTGATACTCATAATAATATTTTAACTGGACTGCAGTGTGAGTTTCCAGTAGTCTTCTGACTGTTAATGAGCGTTGTATGAGAGCATCCATGCTTCTCAAAATCAGTCTGTAAGCTGGCAATAATTTCTGGTTTTGCAGTAGAAGAGTGGAGGTTGAAAAAAGCCCCATGGGTTTAAAGGAAGATGGGGTTGTCTTCCTGCCACTCAGTCTACCGTGTTTGGTGTCTTCAGCTATGTGCTGCTTGGAAATCAACTAAGGATGTTACAACAGATGTCCCACTAGTCATTCAGCTTGGTATTGAAGATTCAAGCACTGCTGACCTTGAAGTCAGCTGGTGGTAGCACTTGACCCAAGTTCAGTGATCGCACCCCAGGGCTTATTGAGCAGGCAGTGATTGTTGGGTGATGTTATCCAAGCAGACGTTCAGCTGGCAAACTTGCCTTACTCTGTTGTTCTGTCTTCTGCGAAAACACAGAAAAGATACGACATTGGGTCTTCTGAGAGGAGAAACTGAGGCTGTGGGGAGAAAAGCTTGCTGATCGTGGCAGCCAAATGTTCCCACCTGGAATTCAGCATGCCCCCCCTGTCCATCTCAGAGTGAAGCTGCAAAGTTGGGTTCCCTGGCAGCCCTTCCGAGTTCGCTGCTTGGTCTGGTTTATGAAACGAGCTCTGTAAAACCTATTCAGTATGTTTATTTTACCAGAAATCCTATTTGTTTGTGATACCACAACTAAGCATGTTCATGAATATTTGATCCCTGTCAGGATAAGACAAAGATCTGCTCTACAAGGAGTTTTAGGTCAAATGTTAGTTCTGCCTCAGCCCGGATCATATATGTGCTGAAAAAAATTAACTTGGTGGTTTATTCCTGCCGTGAACAAAGCAAGATTTTCCTTTGGGGATTCTGAGATTGATCTTACCTAGTAATTAAATCTTAAACATGTTTTTGCCAAAAGCAGTATGTTTGGAGATGTCTCAGTGTCCGTCTGTCCCTCCTCCTCCTCCTAGTTGCCTTTGCCTTGTCAGCCGTTCAATCTCTGACTCTGCAAACCGATACCTGGACCCGCCGGGCGTGAAAAATCCCTGCTCCGCATCCTGCCAGGAGTCATTTGGGTTTGTTCCCCTAGTATCCAGAGGAGGTTTTCCTCCCTGGGAATTACACACTTTCTCTGCCAGGAGCTGGCACGGGGCCGTCCCACGCCGTACCTGCCTGCTGCCGAGCGCGGACGCGCGGCTCAGGTCAAGGGGCTCCGGGCAGGAGGCCCCGGAGAGCTCCCACCTCTTGTCCATCCCGAGGGGTTTGCTGGCAGAGTCACCGGGGGTAAGTGGCTTCTGTCCTCGTAACAACCCGCCTGGAAAACTGTATGTGTGTGACAGAGCAGGGGAACTTGCTAGATTGAGAAAAAGATAGTATATAATGGAGTGTACAGGTGTTTCGTGTATATTTGTGTATATACTATTCCATCAACATCAATGATTGTAGATGTTTGTCCTGTTGTGAAATCAATTCCATATGTATCCCATCCCGGATTCTGACATCATGTTTATCTTGTCAGGAGTTGAGTCCTTTCTTTGTGCTCCCCAAACCCAAATCCTTTAGTGTTATTCCATAAGAAAATGCATTGCTTTTATATATCCACCCTTTTGGTGCTGGAGTGCCGTATTACTATTGTTAGTCTGTTTCTAGAAATGCTCGTAAAAGTGATGTACTTATTCAGGAAGGTGACTATCTGTCTCACTGGTTTTCGACTCCATCACCATCATCAAAACAATGATCTGCAGCACTGGCAGTTTCAGGATGCCTTTCTTTGTACAAAAGGATAGTCTTCAAAAGCATGAAGTCATTAAGCTCTACAAAACCTTTTGTACAAGTAGTTAAGTTCATAGATGAACTACCATGAAAAAAACAAGTGACAGAACAAGTAACAAAATCCGATCACCTTTCCTGGCTCTTGCTCAGACTACTACATCTATCTGTCCCAATGACAAATCTTAAACCTCAATCATGGATTCGCCTCCAGCTAAAGACAAACTATGACAATACAATCTATTGGAATGGAGTCTTCTTTTCTTTTTTGTTTTCATTCTGGAACCGTATTCTGTGCTATAGGGCTTTCCAATTTAATGTACAAACCACTTTCTTTTCCAGCCAAGAGCCAAATATATGTCATATGTATGTGTGAATGCTTATTTCTGTAAGAATTACTTTTTACCTTTTAAAATGCACATAAACTTTGCTAGATATGAAATGTTTAGAGCTTGTAGGGCTGAAAAATGTGGTGATACGACTTTAACTTTATCACAGCTTTGTCCTTTGCATGACTCAAGGATGTATCCTGCTATGAAAATTATATGCATATCCTTGGAGAAGCCTTTTCTTTTTCCTTCTTTGTTTTCTTTTGCAGACATAATCTACACGATGGTAATAAAAATTAAGCCTCAGTAGAGTTTTGCCGGGAAGAATATTAGGATGCTTTCCCATTCTTCTCTCGTTCGTCTTAGAGGACTCGGGGGGGATTTGGTGTGGTTGTGGTTGCCACCGACATGTGCATCGCAGATGCCAGCAGACCTCTGGGAGACTCAAACGCTGCCATGCAGGAGCTACTGGTAAGGACAACTGCTTGCAATTTAGAGAAGGCATCCGCTAATTCGTTTTGTGCTTCTGACATCAGTTTGTGAAAACAGACCCAAATGGTGGTTTCCGCTGCTCAAACCACTGACCAGTGTGAAGGAATAAAGCTTTTTTCCGAGTCAGATTGTCTGTAGCATGTGCCAGTGTTCAGAGTCATGACACCACAACCAGATCATTTCAGTATGATGCGTGTTGCAAGGAGATGCTCCTGTCACCCCTTCTGAAAGATCAAAGGCCTCCAAGATGTGCATATGTTTCACAGTCAGCAGTAACTGGTTTTATGCTGAGCTTTGCTACGAGATTGGTTTTGGATTTTGTCCATCTGAAGTAACATAGCGGTAAAGATTTACCTAGCTTATAGTGTTAAGCATTGTATCAGAAGTAATTTGCCTAATGACAAATATTCCTTCAGCCAGTCTTCTTGGGAAAGTCCGCTGAAAAGGGAGATGCTGCCTTCACTTTCCCAAAGGCAGGATCCATACCCTATTCCCTAACTTGGATAAACCTCCTTGTACTATGAAGGGCATTCAGCTTCTTGTGTGCCTTTGAAAATGGAAGTAACGCGACAATATTGAGACTTCCCTACCCGTGTTTGGTGTTCACTCTGGTTATCTGAGCAGCCTGCTGTCTTCCTCTCCCACCCACAGGCCATCAGAACCTTCTTCAGTCCTCCTCCCCCCACATTTCCCTGCCTTCCTCTGGCCCCTCAGAGCTACCTCCAGTGCCCCTCTTCCAGCACTTTGCTGGGCAGTAGCAGAAGTCAATTAAGCGGCAGCTAGTTTGATTTAGTGCGTTTGCTCCCATTTTGTGCCCTCTGGTTGTGCTTTGGTCAGCAGCCTCCCTTGCTTTGCCCTTAACACAGCGCTGCTGCTCTGCCCCGTATTTACGTACTGGCTTCCATCTAAATGCATAGGCACCAAGTGCTCGTAGGAGTGGAGCTTGGGGCTGACTTGCACTTGGTCCAGCTGGAGAATTAATGCCATTTAAGAGAGGATGGTCATTTTTTCTGGTGGCTGAAGAGACAGAAGTTGAAGGGTGGGCGATAATATCCCCACCGGTCAGTGCCAATACCCTGGCGAGCATCCTGGTAGCGCAGCATAACTGCATCCTTAGTAGCTTCCCTTCGAACAAGCCATGAATGTGTAAGGATAAAGCCAGGACTCAGTTTACCAGTAAGTCCGGTTCCAGAAATCCAGCCGAAGGGTTTTTTTAGTGTGGGGTGGGTGTTGAATTCAAGCATTACCAGATCTTCAAACCACAAAAGGCGCTCAGGCTTGCGGGTGCCTCCCGTGCACTTATGAAAGGCAGGCTCCTCCGGCTGAATGTGGAAGGTGTTTCGAGGGATAACATCAGGAGTATGTGAACTCACGGTGAGGAGGATCACTGGTAAAGAGCTGGCTTTTTCTGTAGCACCCCAACCAGTTGCCGTAAGCAGTGGAAAGATGCTTCTCTTGGTTCTGTGGGAAGACACCTGCCTACTGTAAAGGTGAGCACCACGGAAAGCTGTCTGCCTGCTTCTGCATGTGCACGGGGACTGTTCCCACTGCCTCTAGTTTTCATCTGTATTCTCCCTAGGTAAGGATGAAGAGAAGGAAAAGACAAGGCTCTTCATGTCGATTACGTTTTGGCAGTGGGTTGCTCCAGTGAGAGAGCATTACTGATGTGATGGGGCAGGGGGAACGATGGGAATTACCTGCTCCTGGATGGTTTCCTGCCCCTTATGATAAATCTACAGCTTACTTTTTTTTTTTTTTTTTTTTTTTTTTTTTTGCCTTGTTCTGCTCATTCAGCCTTCGTCATGCTGACATTGATGTCAGTCTGTGCCGGCTTGTTCTCTCACAGTGAACACAAACAGCGCTTGATGTGCATATTGTCATTTTTCACAGCCCATATGGTCTTCTCAGGTTCCTCAGGTGCTTGGCAGAAAGGGCTTATTCATCAGCAGCTTAATTCACGGCTCCTTAGGGAGTCGGGGATGCTCCTCAAGGAGGGTGAACAGCTAATCCCAAGCCTAGAACTAGCCTCCACTTAGGATGGTCTGGTAATTGGCAATGTGGAGCATGGAAATAAAGTAAGAAAAAAATGAACCACCCTGAGGAAGGAACGATTCCTGAAGTTACTGTAATCATATGTCAAACACCTGCGTGCCCAGGAGGGAGCCCAGCTGGATCTTCTACTGTAATGTAGCTGGGGCCGTAGACTTTTACCTCCTTAAACATGAAGCTGGAGCTGGTTGTCCAGAGGAAGGGGCAATGAAGTGCAAAAGCTTCAAAGGTTTCAGCTACTGTTTCCTTCTGCCTGGGGTCAGTCAACCCCCTTAAAAATGAGACTCTCTGGATAAACGAGCCCAGGAGGTGCAGGAATTTCTGCCAGAACAGAGAGGCTGGGTAATCAGTCACATTAATTTGGGCTAAGTGAAGCATGAATGAGGCCTTTACCATTCATTCAATGTTAATCATATTGTTAGCTAGAATAACAAAACTGACTCTGTAGAAATCCAGTCTAATTTCCGTTTGTTGTAAAGTTAATCCAACCATGTTGTTATTGTGAAGAAGTTTGGTCTTCCTAAAAGATCTTTGACATTGGCTTAACATCTCTTTCATACGCTTAATTCTCCTGATTGAATACTCTTTTGGTATTTAGCAGAGATAACCACTCCATATATTTTGTGAAAATAAACTTATAATCATCTGTATACCCTTGAAAAGGGAGACTACCAAACACCCGTCCAGGCAGAGTATGATAACTTCGAAATAATAAGAAGGAATCAGATGAGAAATAATAATATAAATAGTGACCTAGACATCATCCAAAAGGTAAAATCACGTGAGAGACATGAAGGGGTATCTTTCCCGAGAGATGAGATAGACAGGTATGTTTATACTCATTTTGTGGGTGAGAGAAAACAGGACTTGGAAAGGACATTTTAATCATTGTTATTTAAGGCGTATTTCAGGTCAATAAAGAACTAGATCACATGAGTTACCTAAACCTTGGCTTATGACGGTTCTTCCCTAATATGGCCTTAAAATATAGAACTGCATTGAAGGAAAGGTTTAGGTCAATTAAACCAAACCTATCCCAATCTCCCTGATGCTGAGATAATCAAATGAGTTGAAAAATACAATTAAATCCTATTTTCAGGTCTGACTTTTGAGAATGCCTTGTGCCACTTAAATGCCACTTAAAATATTGCCTCCGGGTACCCTCACATACTTTATACACAAAAGCATGAAAATATGTATACACAGGCACACAGTAAGGTCACTGGCAGCCAATACATTTAACCCTCAGCCAACTGCACTTGTGTGGTGCTTGTCCTCAGCGAACCTTCCTCTGGTATTTCTTTTGTGTTTCAAGGTCACGTCACGTTGAGTTTTCATGGCAAAAACAATGAGGTCGCATTTGGTCTCAGTTGCTCGGAGTGTGTAGAGAACGGTATGGGTTTTCCTTTCCATCCAAAGGCTCAGTATTACCGTCTTCTCCAATATTGCCTGAGTCTACCTTGATGTGCTTAAGCAGATCTCAGAGCATGCTGTCCCAGGAAGGGGGGTCTGCCCTCTCCACCCTGGAGGTCCCATCTCCTCCCTGGGTTGCTGTCAGGAGCTGCACTAGTGTGCCCCTCTGCAGTACCTTGAGCTCAGCTTGAGGAGCACACTGAAACCTAATACAGCGACTTGAATAAGCTGAGGTTAATGCCCGGTCAGACCTGTGAGCTGATCTGACACATCGTATGGCAGCAGCATCCCCAGCCCTGACCCGAGAGCAGCCGTGGGAACATGTAGCCAGAGACCGGCTCCTGCCTTTCAGCCACAACATGGTCTTGTGCTGGCTTAAGTTGCCTGTAATGCCCTTCCTTAGCCCACAGGACTGAATTTATAGACAAAAGGGAAAATCTAGCAGAAGTTTCTAATTCTTCTTTTAAAGATAAATCCCACTGTCTAAACCGAGGAAGCAAATAAAAAGAATAAACCCTTAATTTTTAAAATTCCTTTCTCTTAAAGTTGGCTGTATGATTTCTTTGACAGGCTGACCTGTAATGTCCAAGACCATAGGCTCAGTACCTTTATGGATGAAGCGCCCTGTTGGAGTTGTCTTCCAGTTAAGTGGCAGATCAGAGTAGTAATTTTCATTTTCGTATTTACAGCTGCTCTTTTAGTCCCACTAATTATCTTAATTCAGTACACTTCAGTGGAGGCCCTAGTAGTGCTCTTGTCTCTGCATGTTTTATGACCGGCCATCAGGCAGAGCCAAGGTTGTATCTCAGGCTTTTGCACCTCCAAGGCGTTGATTCCCCTTCTACTCGGAGGCTCCCATCTATGCTTCGGACATGGTTCTGGCAAGAGAGGGAGCAATTCACCATTTGACTTTATCTTCTTGCAGAGAGCAGGACCAGATCACCCCCAAATTCAAAGACCTGGGTCTCTGTCAAAAGCTGCTGGTGCCTGGAAGTGTCAGAGGACTTTCACACGGTGCGTCATGCCAAGCTTGAAGCTCTTCTCCCCGACCCCTCCAAATACGCATCATGTGCTGCTCCAGACATCGCTGGCTGTAAGAGCGTAAAACGTCCATGTGATGCTCAGCGTCACTAGCACTGTTAATTAACCAAAGCCAGAGAAGGTTAGAAAATATAAGCACATCTCTCCAGCTGCCATCCTGCAGTATCACGGGTAGGAGTGGTTCCAAATCTTCTTTATTTTAGTGGATTTCTGGCCATGAGTGAGGTGCCAGGTCTGCTCTGAAAGGAGGTGTCATTTTTTCTCCTAGGCAGAAAGTGGCATCAAGAAAGAACACCCCAAATTCCAGCACTTCTGAAAACTGGGAAAGTTGGTCTACATTTTAGGTCACGACAACCCTGAAGACTCATTGCCTGGAGGTCCTGGTTGTTACCAGCGCAAAGCAGTTGTCTCTCTTCCTGCAGGTACCGAGGTGGGATTACATGGGGCTGTAAATCACTGCTGGGGAAGAGCTCTCCCTGGTCTTTGTTCACTCTTGGCTTCGTGTGTCAGAAAATAATTAACGAACATCTGTGAGGGAGTCTCGGTAGTGGGTTGTTGTCACTGTTTTATGGATGTAGGAACTGCCTTCCAGGAAAACTCCCGGTCCACACCTAGGTCAGTGTCCTATCTTCGATACTGGCCGATCTTGCTGGGAAAAACGCCCATAAGCTCTATAATAACACGGTGCCCATGCGTTCCCCGTGACCTTATGTGTGATGTCTGAGTTCCAGTAAAACTTTTATCTTTTTCTCCAGTGTGTTGAGGAAAATGAGAATATTTTCGCAGGCTGCGTTTTAGGAAAAGTGTCCAGAGGACTATCTAACGCTCCCAAGTTTTCTGTGAGCTACAAAAACATGGCATATTTATAAACATGTTTTATTTGTAATGCTAATTGACTGAGGCTGACAGCCAGCCTTTTGTTGGGAAAGACTTTCAATCCTGTAATGCTTTTTAAAGATGTTGTACCACATACATCTGTTACCAGGCATACGGTTTGGTACGTGGTCCCGACTCCCATAAGCGAGACAGTCTTAGCTGCCATACCCTTGTCGTGGTCGTGACTTCTTATTCCTGCTCTCCTGTGGGGCATCAGATTTTTTTTTTTTTTCTTTTTCAGTTTTAAAGATGGAATCTGGTGGCTGGAGTTGTTTGGTTTTGCTCCTTAGTGCACAGCGTAAGATGTCCTGTTGGGAATTAATTTTCTGCGGCAGCGGCTGGGGGAGCATTGTTCACCTCTGGAGAGATCGTGGCTGTGTGAAGGCCAGGACAGATGACCAGCATCTCCTCACACTATCCTGGAGCAGTCTCATGAGACAGTGGTGCCCTACTTTGTCTCTCAGGATACATCCAACTTCTTCTGACTCATTCTCATTTTATAAGAATTTGGGGACAGAAACTGTCCTCAAGAAATTCATTATGAAAATATAGTTGGGGCTTTGGCTGTTTTGTTTAACAGGGCTGTTTGTTAGCAAACAGAATCGAATGTCCAGAGTTCTTTGAGTTTTGATTGAATGGGACAATGGTATAAGGTTAATTAAGTGCCAATTGATTTTTGCAAACAATATTGAAGAACAGGAACTATGAAACATAAAATTAGTTGCAAAGTTACCAACCTTCAAATGTTTTTAATCAAGTGGCTTTTAATTAATCTGCAATTGTTGCATTGTATTTAAACATGTATTGTGATTGCTAAATTCTAATTAAATAATGATTGATTCCTTAAAATAGAAGAGGGAAAACAATCTGCTCTGATAATGTCTTACTCGAAACACAGACTTCTGCTGCCCTCCCTGCACCCCTGCCAGCGCTGGCCCTGTCTGATATCAGTAATATTTTCTGTCGGGAGGAAGACCGCTTCTCACTGAGATGTAATTAAGCAGTAAATTAGTGTTGGTCACGTGAACAATGAAAACTCTGGAGCGCTTTGCCGGTGTACGCGGTGAAAGCTGCTCCGGGCTGGCAGCCGAGGGTGCAGGCAGCTCCGCCAGCCCTGCCCGGGGCAGATGCTCGGGGTGCGACATGGGGACCCCTCCTCTGCCCACCCCACCGGGGCACCCCGCTCTCCTTCCAAACAACAAAGTGATGAGGACGTGCTTTGGCGGCGAGGAGCATGGCAAACCTGCGGCTGACTTGGTGCAGATGGAAAAGCGGTGGAAGCTGGTGCTGTATCCCGCTCGTCCTGGGTATGTCTCTTTTGACATGTCTTCCTTAGGCAAGTTAACAGTTAACTTTTAGGTTTTCTTCTCATCAGTCTATTATGGGAAGAATATGAAAGGCATACAGTGCCTGATATACATTATAAACAGGAATAGAGAAATGAGTTATATCAGTAAGGAAAGTATCAGGTGATACAGGGATGTCCAGCAGCGGGATGCTGGAGAGGCAGAGCATGAGAGGACAGCAAATGGACCTTCCCATGGATGGGTTAGGGGCAAAAGTTGCTGCCCCTCTAAGTTTTCACCTGTAGCTGTTACAATCATGGGACGTGGGGTCATGGATGTTATTCTGCACATTATTCAACCACCAGTCAAGGGAACCCCTTGCAAAAGTTGGTATTGCAGAAGTGCTCTGCTACTCCCTGTTTTGGCAGAGAGGCCAGGGACGAGCAAAGGAGGGATTTTTTCATGCTCTGAAAGCCACAGCCTTTCCAGACAGGCATGGAAACATGGAGATGAGCCAGTCTGAGGAGCTGATGCTGCACTTGTGTCTCTGTAAGGCATCTCTGAATAAAGAAGTACAGCTTCCAGCACTGTTGGTTCAGCACTTTGCCTACTTCAAACACAATGACAGGTGTTGTTTTGAATTAGTGGCAAAGTAGTCATCATCGAAATTACACTTCCAATATGATAAGCTTTAGCATTCACCAGGAGTTATGCATCTTCAGTATGTTATTTGGTATTTAATCGGCAAGGTTGTATCCCCTCAGCAGAAAAGTTGACATTGAACTGCTTTCTGGATTCTGTCAAGCACTGTAAAACACAATTATATTTACTCAAGCTCTCTGCAGATAAACTAGAAAATAAATTACTCTCAGATATTATCCTTTAAGAAGCTTTTTAAGAGAGAAGAAAACAAGTTGTAAGCCCTGCAAGGAAGGGTAGTTGTCTCTTGTGGGGTGGGAATAACTTACAATCTTGTAAAAGCACTGAAATAGCTCCTGTAACCTAAAAATCCCAGTGAAGACAATTTTTCTTATTCTACTGTAGTTACTTGAGGCCAAGCCTATAAGTTATTTAGTTGAGCTTTGCCACTGCGGTATTCAGGTTAAAAAAAATTATCAGTCGGGGCATTGTTTCCATCTGGTTTCGCACTCAACCAACCAGGCAGGATTTGCTTTCCCCATGAAGATTCTCCTTCGGTATTGCCCAAAGTCAATGCTTCGAGGCTTGAAGCAAGTCCGATCTCTACCCCTCAGTGGTTGCCGCATCTTGGCTGTCTCAAGAGGAAGATCTCCTCGGGAGCTGTGGCTGTGTCCTCTCCATGAGCTAGGAGGGAAGGGTCTCCATCAAACGGAGTAGCTCTGATGCCTTGAATGCCCTGTGGAAATACCTTGGCTCAAATCAAGGAGGTAGACAGTAGGCAAAGCAAACTTTTGTGACCTTTTTCTGCTAATTAAGAGGAAAAGAAAAGAATTGGTTTTGAAATTGGCACTGTTCAGCAAACCTGCACTTCCACCTTCTGTAGGTGAGCCATGGAGTTATTGACTTGATGTATCAATAATCTTAAAAAAGGATGGAAAAAAAATTAGATCCATAGTTTGCAAATGACATCAAATCTTTAAGTTAGGAAAGAAAAGAAAGAAAAAAATGCAAATATACAATTTATTATTCATTGGCAGTAGCTATTTCCCCTTAGAGCAGGCAGATTGGGAAAGGCAATTAACTAACGGTCTTGCGTTTTGGTGTGTGCAAGGGGGGGCACAACCCATTCAGGTGAGAGCATGCAGTGGAGGCCAAAAGTCCTTCTGTCCCTCCTGGATGATGAATGAGAGTGAACCCTGAGCATGCGTCCTGCTAGGAGACAAAATTCACGGCAGCGTTGTGCTGTGGGGTGGCCTGGCCCTCACTGAAGGACGGGACCCAGCCCGGCGTGGCACCAAGCTCCTGTGTCCTCGCCGAGGTGACGAGGTCTGGGATCGGTGCCTGTGCTGGTGAGCCGGCCGAGACCTTCACGAGCTGCTGACAGGAATGGTTTGAATGACGGATTTGCCCCAGGGGATGCTGGATTAATTTGCAGGTGGGATGAAGGGAAAAAGCAAGATGTGACCGTCGACAGATCACAGAGAACCTCTAGCCGATGTACTTAGTGATTTAAAAGTAACAACCCAAGTGCCAGATTGTGTAAGGGATAGAGTGGGGAAAAAAATTACACGGGATTATTATTTTTCCTTTTGAGGAATTTGCTGTCCACCTTACCAGAAATGTGGCTCCTGTTCTGTTTGCCTGTTGTTTAGCAGAGCAGAGAGTGCCCTGAACTGGGCAATAAAAATTAATGAGAGCAGGAAAAGATCCCCAGGAAATACAACAGAAAAAAAATAGATTTTGTTTTCAGCTAGAGAGGAGATGAATGCAGAGACATGGTGGAAGGACGTACAATATCCAACAGCACAGAGAAAGCAAATTGGCCCAAATGAATTTCTTTCCAGTACTAGGGGATTTTGTAAAATGAATGCATTAATGTAAGATGAATGACTTAAAACAAAGTGTTAGCAATCTTATTGAAAGGAACAAACTCAGGGTATTTCAAAAGCTCTGCGTATCCTAAATCACTCAATCACGTAGCATTTGAAATAATCGTATGGCCATCACCATGTTAGCATTTTACAAAATGTCACGTTGAAATAACATCAGTGTTCACCATCTCCTCTTCAAATATGTAACTGTGCCTTTGTTTGGTAGCTAGCTCGGGGTGAGTGCACTGCAGATTTTTTTGTCCTACCTTGTAAGTGAAAAGAAATAAAACACGGCAGGGAGATTTCAGGTTGAGATGCGGGTGAAATCCAACACTCACTTCTCAAGAAACAAAGGGGCTTTGTGCGAGGGGCCGTGGGACACGCCACTGATCTGCCCAGGCAATGCCGTGGGGTAGGGATACCGTGCTCATGTTTCTTTGGCTGATAAGCTATTTCTCCTTGATGTTCACAGGAGAAGTCATTTTGATCTTCGGGGTCATAGGGAGGGACTAAGTCTTGCTTCAGACCCGAGGAGTGCTTACTTTGGCATCATCAGAAGAACAGGTCAAATCAGAGGTGCCTCGCCCCTTGTTTTTTGTCTCAGGCATTTTACTCCGTGTCCCCCAGGCCATCGAGTGGTTTCCAGTGCCTCTCAGTGCCATTCAGCAAAGTCTGTCTCCAATCTTCTTTGTTTTTTTTTCTAGACGACTGATGAAGAGGTGGCGAGCACATGGTGCGGCACAGGTCCTACCTCCTGCTAAATGGAGAGGTCTGCAGAGCTGAGGCTCCCTAGGTTTCTGACTCAACTTACCCATGGAGTTTTTTGTGTAAAAGTAAGTAAAATCCATCCACTTTTTTTCTGCTCATAGAAATACCTTCATAGGTATCTCTCTAGAATTGCTCTGCTGGTCAACTAAGAAGTGTTTTTATTATTGTTGTCATAGCATAACGAGATTTCCCTCTGAGATGTTTTTATGTACTTTTCACAGTAGAACCAAACCAACTACAGTTTTAACAAGGCTTCTTATCAGATTGAAATTGTACAGACTACAGAGATTAATGTTTTCCTCTCTTTCTTTTTAAATTGGTTTCTGATTTACCGTTGTATATAAAACTGCTTACCTGGAACAGTAATTTCTAAAGTGCTGCATGTTCTACTATTTCCATGTTTGTTTGGTTGTTTTTTTTCCTGAAATATGGCACCTGTTTTTCTTAGAAATTAGTGCAACACTTCATGCCAAAACTAACAAATTAAAGGCTTGGTTTTAATTTCATCAGGCTACTCAAGCATGAGCTCATCTCTCTGTTTTTATTCATCCAATAGTAAGTACCGTTGCCAAAAGTGCTCTCCTAGTTCCAGCTCCGTGCTCAGAGCAGGAGAGAGGTACCCAGAGAAGGCTGTTTGACCTGCAAATCTTAAACACTTCAGGAGATGCTCTCCCATTTGGAGATGCTCTCTTTCCCCTTTGCCAGAGGACAAAACCTACACGATTAGATTAGACTAATATCTAGCCTACACCTAGGTAAGACAAATGTCATCCCAATTTACCAACTTACTTAAACACTTACAAAGGTCTTTAGACCAACAGGTTGTGCAATATCCCACTGGCCAGAGCATACACTGAGAATGTCCTGGTTTGGTACCTGGGCTGTAATGCAAAATTTATTTTAGGAAAAAAACCCTCATAACAATGTTAAACAAAAAGTGCTGCCTTATTTAAATAATACTAAGTGCCACAGTATTTAAATTGAATTAAACTGTCCCATTTTCATAAGTAACTGTTCTGTTATTTCCTGCCTTTATTCTTGTTATATATGCCATTTGTACAATGAACGAATTAAGAAGCTTCAACAAATATTCTTCAATGGAAACTGAATTTAGCTATGAATAAAAATGACAAGTTAAAAGGCTAAACCCCAGTTGTGTCAAGAAGTATGTTAAAACCCCTCCTATAAAGCAAAGGAACATAGCATCCCTGGATGGGTCTCTATGTTGTACAAAAAGTAGGCTTTATATATTCTGAAGTTTTGAGGGTTTTTTTTGCTCTTCTGCCTTGTCCTCTGGTACCTGCTGTGTGCTTCCACCCACCTTCTCTTGTTTTGGTGGAAAGACCCAGAGATTATAGCAACTCTGGAGTTTCACAGAATGGAAAGCCATTTCCCAGCCAGAGTTGATCTCAACCACAGCACCCTTGGAGGAATTGATGAGGTGAGGTCAGCTTTTTTAAAAAATTAAAAAGCATATTCATTTTATTAGCACTACTTTTTGTATCTAAATATTCAGCTACCACAGGAAGATATCCCACCAAAAGCCGTTAGAAAGATACTGGAAAGTTTTCATCCTTTTATTTATTTTTTTTTTTTCTCTCTTTTTACTGTTGTTTAGCAGCTGCCTCAGGGCAGAGCCCCCAGGTAAAATGTCCCGTGGCTTTCTCCTCATTTGCAGTCCTCACCTAACGAAATCCACAGCCATGGCTGGCCCCAGTGGGCCACAACCGAGCCTCTTCCCTCAAATAGCAGTGCCAGGTTTACCGTTTTTTTTCTGACAAGAAGTGGATTATCCACAGGTTGATAACACATTACAGATCCAAGAGTGGAGTCATTGCAAAGGGGACTTAGGTTTTTCTCCTCAACTTTGTATCTTCACTGCTTGGTTTTAGATGTGTTCATCTGGAGTGCTTTGAATTAAAGTATTACTCCAAACATTCCTATTCCTTACTTGGGCTCAAAAATCCCTGGATGAGGCACCGCCCTGTCCGGTGGGCAGCAGGGACACGTCCTTTCAGCCCTTTTTTGCTGTGATTTCTGATGCTGCACAAGGCACTGCCTACATCGCTTTGGAACAGTAGGAAACTGCTTGCATCCTGATCTGATTTAAATTATTATGTTGTCTAGAGAAACGACATTCAGATCAAACATCTTTAAAAAAAAAAAATCCCATATGCTGCAAATTCCAAACAAAGCTGGAGTTTGCCTGGGACATAATGACACCAGCCTGTTGTGCTCTTCTGCAACAGCCTGTAATTATTTCTCTCCTCAAACTGTGCATACATCATTGAGAGGGCTGATACATAAATAAAAAGGCTGCATTAATTTCAAGGTACATTAGGAACGCAGGAGTAAAAATAACCAATGTCTGACAGATAGAAAAAAAAAGCAAAATTACAAGAAAACTGACTGGGAGGTTTCTAGGGGAGTTATAGAGGAAAGGAGGAAAAAAAAATTTAAACCATTTTAAAGCAAAAAAGTTTGCTGTTGCTGCAGGATTAGATAAGGCACGTGAGCTCTGCAGGTTCCTGTAGGTTTTACACTTAAAGAACCATAGAACCATTTAGGTTGGAAAAGACCTTTAAGATCACCTAGACCAACTGTTAACCTAGCAGTGCCCAGTCCACCACTAAACCCTGTCCCTCAGCACCACACCTACACCTCTTTTAAACACCTCTGGGACGGTGACTCCACCACTTCCCTGGGCAGCCTCTTCCAACGCTTGACAACTCTTTTGGTGAAGAAAATTTTCCTAATATCCAATCTAAACCTCCCCCGGCTCAATCGTTTATAAGCTGGGCAAAGGCAGCACTGCGAAGGTACGATGTAACCCTTGGGTCTTCATCTTGTCTTCTTCAAGACCATGAGGAAAATGTGATCGAATGAAGGCCAATGTGCTTCTCTAAATTGTGCTGTTTCTCCAGGAGGTGGACATGTATTGGGAAAATGAATAGATGGAGCTGACAGAGGGAGGTGTTGGGTGCTCCTGCTTTCTGTCTGCTGATCTGGAGTCTGCAGTTCTACTTCAAAGGCTTTGGTGTGCCTGAGTATCAGCTATTTGAAATAGTGGATTAAATTGGGACTGGAATTTCACACTAGAGCTTGGATTTGATGTGACAAATCAAGGCATCTTCCCATCCTCCCCGTCTTGCATCTGGTCAGTTCATCTCTCACAGCTAAACACAGATATCCTCCATGTGTTCCCAGGAGACACCATTTGGGCTGCCAAAACAAGCTTTTTCAGGCTAAGGGACGTTCTCTTGTAATTTTTCTTTTTTTCACAGCTGCTATGTGTAATGAGGAAGGAGGTGGCTGCATTTTTCAAGCCAGCATGTTAGAAGTTAAGCATTTAAACCCATAATTAGGTACGTAAATCTCAGCATTTTTGTTCCTGTAAGAGCTGAGCATTCACATATCAAAAAAAACCAAGGGTGGCCTTTTCAGCTAGCAGATAATGTACGCTATACACAAAGTTTTTTCTACAACAAACCAAATCAATTCTAATCTTAAACATTCAGAAAGCAAGGCCCTTGTTAGAAGAAAGGAGCATAACGATGAGTAACCTGCCTGGTGCGCAGCCACGTCCTTCCCAGAGAGCACACTGTCGCCTGAACCAGATGTGCTCAGCAATTGGTCTTGCTGCTTTATTTTTCCTGAGCTCATAAATCAGATCTAACCTTTCCGGCTAGGAACCAAACGGTGACTCTCACCAGCATCACCCTTTTGGAAATCTCCCTCCTGCTCTCTGGCAGGGGCTTCTGCTGGAGGCAAAGCCCGATGCTCCTGGCCCTAGGAAGGGAGCTGGTACCTTGAGCCAGGAGGGAGGACGGGGCTGGCGGCTGAGATGGGGGTCCCGCAGAGCGTTGCTGTGAGCGGTGGGGTCTGCAGCGCTGGGAAGGGAGAAGGGAAGGGCTGCCAAGGTTCAGGCAGTGAATCACAGAATCACAGAATCGATGAGGTTGGAAGAGACCTCTGGGATCATCGAGTCCAACCTTTGCCCTAACACCACCATGGCACTAAGTGCCACCTCCAGTCTTTTCTTAAACACCTCCAGGGATGGTGACTCCACCACCTCCCTGGGCAGCCCATTCCAATGCCTAATGACCCTTGCTGTGAAGCAATGCCTCCTCATTTCCAGCCTGAACTTCCCCTGGCACAGTTTCAGACTATAATGCTGCAGCCAAGCCGGAGCGGGGCGGGGGTGAGACCCGGCCACAAATCCCCATCCTGCCTCATGCAGGGGTGGGGGACAGAGCCCCGACCACCCCAGGTCCGAGGAAGGTGCGAGCTGGTGGCTCTCCCATGTTTGGGGGCTTTCCTGTGCTTTTTCTGAATGGGCAAGGCATTCCTTTTATTCTGATCCCAAAATCTAATTGGGATTTGAGATTTTTATTTTCTCTCTTCCATATTTCAGGATTTGGGAAAAAGAAGTCAGCTGAAAATGAAAACGAATTTTTATTTATTTTTTAAAGGACCATGGTATTAGTTGGTTTTCCATGTGACATACTAATGCTTAATGAGTTACCAAGGGCAAGCAATGAGGGACCAAGTTTTTTTAATGGGAGGTGTTTTACAGAAATCTGTTAAAACCCAAGTGCTGACAGATCACACTTTCCCCTGGAGTTTAGGATTACGTGGCTGCTACTAATGTTATGACTAGAGTTGTAGCCTAAATTCAATTATGGGTATTCCATGGCAGGTTTTACTGGACTGTATATCCAAGTTAATCTCTGTACCTTGATTGAATGGCACCAGTGAGAAACCTGACTCATGCAACACAAGCTAACAGCCTGCTCCCCTCTAAATACTTGAGAATTGGCTTTTTCTTGCGTGCTAGCAGGAGTCGATCCAAATAAATTCTTCCGGCAGAGGTTGCTGAAGGACATGGAAAGTTTTCCTCTAGAGTAACCGCATTTGTCTGCAGAAAGACTGAAGTAGCAAGTGTTTGTTTGGGGAAAATGTGTTAGATTTTTTTTTTCCCCTTTCTTTCTCTTCTCATCGTTGTCTGTTGCTTGCTCTTTTACACGTCAGTCTCTTTAAACAGGGAGCCATTCCGGCTGCGTCAAAATAATTTTCTTTTAAGGCTGCATGTTCTTCTTTTGCTGATCAAAAGCAATTAGAGAGAGAAGAGCTGACAGTTTCACTGAACTGTCAATGAAAATACTGTCATGAACAGTTCATTTTGAAATAACCAATTCTCCCATTAAATGATCTGTAGCCCTGGGGGGAAGAACTGTGGGAACAAGAAGTATTGTTTGTTGCAGCATCTCTGTGTTGATCTTTGGATATTTTCTAGGAACATGGGGGTATCCGTATTTTGAAAGGAACATTGGGACATGTGAAAGAGGCTGCCATTGGTGACCATGAGAGGTTTCCTTCTCTCGTCGGGAACATCTGGGTGTTTTGCCTCTGTCAGAGCTTTGCTATAGGCACAGAGCTCTGTGGATCTCTGTTAAAAAGGGGAGAAGGATGCTGAGTCCAGCTTACTGGTCTTAAATAACTTTATCTGGTTAATTGCTTCATAATCCCAACTATACAGGTGATTAACCTTTATTTTTAATATGATCACGAGTGGTGTGAAGCACTGTCCTCCTCCCCTGGGAAGGTTTTTGTAGGAGGCCGCATATCCTCAGCGTGGGCCATCGGGTCTGCACATATACATCTTTCTCTTATTTCATAGATAATTGCATCCAAAAAGCATCAGCAGTTGAAAATGCAGCGTGTCTCTGCACCAGGCACGGCCCCTCTGAGAGACCCCGATGGCTCTTTGTGGCCACGCTCCCATGTGAATGCCTGTGCCGCTGGCTCTGCCCTGGGGAGGAGAACTGAACAGATCGAGGAGCTGCTCGTGGGGAGATGTAGGGGACAAAGCCAAATGCTAGAAAGATGTTAAACCCTCAGTGGGTTTTAGATATACCTTGCTTAGCCTAAAATCCATTAAAGAAAATGTACCTGTCCTTAATTGACTGTACTATGAATAAAACTTGTTTTGTGCTCTTAAATGCTTCTTCTCCCTGTCCGACTTCCCCAGGACCACCCATGCCCAGACTTTTCCTACTTTCTCCTTTCCTCTCCATGACTTCCCACATTTGATACATTTAGGGCTTCTCCCCCATCTCTAGACAAGTTCACCTCCTCTCCTCTATGCCCAATCTCCTCTCTCCTGTGATTCCTTCCCCTGACAGCCTCTCCCCAAGCCAGTCCTGATCCTTGGCCTTGTGAAAGCATGAGGGAGAAGAGCCTCCTCTGCTCCTCGCTATCTGATCCCGACTGCCTCGCTGTTGTGACGGTGCTTGACCTATTCCCAGGCCAGGAGCCGGCAGGGGCGAGGGGCTGCTCCCCATCTCTGCATCGCCCTGACACGACCTATACTGCATTGCTTTACATCCACAGCAGCGTGAGACAGAGCAACCACTTCTCTCTTGATCAGATGTCTCATCTACATCCCCGAAAAAGCGGGGAGAGGATCTTACGCCTGGTATTACAAGTTCCCTCCAGGGAAAGGAAACTTTCTCCAAACGCATCTGAAGCTAATCTGTCTCATAAACGGTAGAGCTCAGTGTTTCTATTGCAAATGTTCTCTCTTTATCCTGGGATTACATCTGAAGCTAATATGTCTCATAAACAGTAGAGCTCAGCGTTTCTGTTGCAAATGTTCTCTCTTTATCCTGGGATTTGAAGGACTTCTCCACTTTGTCCCTGGGGCAGGGCCAGGGCTGTGCTTGCCATGACCTTTTAGCAGTGTATCAAAGGGCGAATGGCTTCTCCCCAGTACGGTCTACTGAAGCACTTGGTCTCCGTGGCACACTTAGGATGGCACCATCTTCACGCTTACTTATTTGGGACATATATTTTTCCACAGGGTCACAGAGGAGGTGTCACGCTGCTCAGCTTTACTCATCTGACGTGACCACCCGCTCTCCCCATGTTGTGTCTCTGAAGCTGAAGGAGAGGTCGGTGTGCTGAAAACCCCAGAGGAGCACTCCATCTGCAGCAGGTACCTCCAGAGCTTGGATGGCCAGCATGGGTGCTGAGGGAGAAGCTTGGCAGTCTGAAGCTCTTCCCTGGAAGGTCTCGTTTCCATGCCTGTTTGGTACTCACCAGACCACATTTCTGTCTTGTAGCACAAGTATCAGAAATAGCTTGTAAACTGAAATGACCGGCTGGCATCCCTCACACAGAAAGGCAAGCCAAACAGTCGGTAATACCATTATAACCATCTTTCCTGATCCTTCCTGGCCTCTTGGCATTGCTTTTGTAAACGTACGTCGTGGCTGCAGCTCAGTCACCGATGATCTCATTCAGTCAGGCATCTGCTTGAACTACCAGAAGCTCCAAAAATAAGAAGCTCAAAAAATTGCTTTGCACAAGTATCTTCTGGTCCAGAGTATGGTAACCAGTGCTTAGACACCTTGCTGCAATTTTACTTTAAAAGTATAATAATTTAGTCAGTGTAATTAGCAAGAGTTCAGAAATCGGCACCGAATGCAGCAAAAAAATGAGTGACCCAGGCGGTGTCTTGTCTCCCAGAGATCTGGAAAAGGGAACTTTCTCTTTCCTATGGGAGCAGCCAAATCCCCCCCCGTTACAGCAGCTCTCGGGGTACTGCTTCACTTCCCCGCTCTGGAGCGTTCAGCTGCGAGTTCAGAGCTTATCACGTATTTGTCTGGTTATGCCTATATTTTTAGTACCGTTTCTCTGACATACTCTTCAGGGTGTGCATTTTTGTTAATTCCTATGCCAATAAGAATCTGTGACGGGCCTTTTCAGGAGGGCAAAATGGATCCCAAATTATTAGCTCTGCTTTGTTATTGCGTCTTTTCCCGATTATTGTTTCCAAATAAAATTTGTCAGTTTATGCCTCCTGACCCAGATGTAATTACAGCGTGGCTGTCAAATAAGAGCTGGTTTAGTGCCAGCAAGTAGGGAAGCCTCCTTTGTAGAGACATAAGGAGACCGTTACTTGCAGCTTCTCTTACAGGGTTTGGGTCCTATTTAAATAATGAGAAAATAGCTGTCTGTCTCCAGGAGAATAGTATAAATGGCTGCCTTTGAGTGAAACATTTGGTGCTGTTTTTCTGCTTTTCATGTTGCAACAGCATGCTGCCTCAGTGCAGCCTGATACAGCCTCTGATGTGTCCAAGCTGGAGACGAAAAACAGCAAACATAATTTTACTGGGCTGTTAGGATTTTATATGGAGTTTTCCAATGGGAACCAGTGCTGCTGGGGTCTTGTCGGCAAACATGAAAGTATTAATTATAGATGAAAAGTGCAAGACACTTTGATTTGAGCTGTGTAGGACTAGGTTATTTTTGTGTAACGCACGGAATGTCGTTTCACACTAACATCTGATATATGGATGGATCCTCTCCTTATTTTGAGGTTGTTCTTGAAGAGCAGTGGGTTGCACAAAGGCTTGGATAGGGTGGGCCAAACACCCTTTCTTTTTGACTGTTGCTTTGCTGCTTTTCATTTGCGGTCCCGTATTGTGTGGCATGAACAGCCACCATATGACCATGGCATTTTGACATCCTATTACAAATTCTCAGCAAGTCCAAAGCTAAGCAAACATCACAAGCGTGTCCTAAAAAGGCAAATTGCCTCCAGAAGATCTTGTCCAAATAACGGAGTTTTTCTTCTTGTCCTAGGGGTTAAGGAACCATCTTTGGTCAGTTTGCAGACCAGAGGGGCTCGGTTCCTTTTAGGCATGTTTTGCTTCGTTACAATTTCCGTCGCAAAACGCAGCTTCCGCAAACTGACTTCTGTAAGGTGTTGGCGTTCGTACGAACAAGGGCAGCATTCACTGGAATGAGGTTCAGCGCTCCAGGGAGGGCTGGATGTGGCAGAATGTGATGCTGCCTTATTTTAAATCCAGAAAACGAAACCACTGTCAGGTCTGGGGTCATGCGTTGCATTTGGGATGAGGCATTTGGTGAGAGCGTGTGCCCCTGCTCGGTGTCTTCAGGCACTCTGGAGCAGACTGGTTTAGGAGTTATTGCTTCTCCCTGGGCAAAATGTCCTTGATACTTTGCCTCTGGCAGGAACAGGAGGAGCTGGGATTGCTCATGGAGGGGAGGGAAGCTCCTCCTCATCCTCCCCAGCTGCGGTGGGGGTCCCAATGCCCTGGGAGCTCCTGGCTCTGCGAGAGGCAGGAGCGATTCCCCGCCGCTCTCCCCAAGGCTGGAGCTTCGCCCCTGCAAGGTGCTGTGTAAGGCAAAATCTCCAGGCGCCTGCTGAGCCCGGAGCCGTGCCAAGCCTTATTTCTCCGTGCTAAGCACCGTCAGAAAGATCAAAGCACTGCTGAGTGGTGGAAATAACAACTACTTATTAGAATTAACTTCTACCTCAGAAATTGCATCTCCTCCTTCTAATTCAGCTGCCTCTACCCTTACTTGGAGCAAGGAAAATCTTCAAAGCCCAGCTTTGGATTTCAGTAACACTCCTGGAAAGCTGGGGCAAAGCCACCGGCTCCTTCAGGGTGACTCCAGCTGCGCACCTGAATCCGGTTTGATGACGGCCAAGCTGATGTGACAGCCAAGAATCTGCAGGAACAATTTAAAGCAGGACCAGAAATGTTTCCTCTTTAAAGAAAAGGAGGTGATACTGAGTCCTTTCCACATGCTAATACCCATTTCTGAAATGAAAGCAAGGCTGAAGGCAATAGATAGATCCTGCATAGATTGCAAATCATCTCATCTTGTGTCTGGTTGCCGAAGCCCTGGATTTCCTAAGCTCTCTTTCCAAATTTAAAAAGCTTTTTCCTAAGTATTAAATCCAAGTCAGATCCATATGGTGGGTTATAATAAAGGCACTGATGTTAAAAATCAAGCTCTCGGAATAAGTGATGTGATCACCTTAACCAAAAGCCTTTGGCCTTTGTGGAAGCTCTGCACTGGAAGACCTTCAGTCGCTGTTCATTTTGGTTGCTTATGGGAGCTGCGAGCAGGAACTTCACAGCTACAGGGGCACCTCTCACTATAGTGGCCTGTCCTGGGATCCACGTCAGTGCTTATAAACAGGGATAGAGGGCAAATTCCCACTGTCAGCTGGGAAAAAAAGATTACCTTTCTCCTGATAATTTCTCTGTGTGATTCCCCCTTTTGCCCCAGAGCTTAAAATCCAGGATCGTGTAGCCGGTTCTAGAAATTAAACTCTTAATGCATGATTAATCCTGCCGAGAGGGTGAGGAAGGGAAGGAAAGTCTTGGTGAGGAACAACCTTCCTCCTCCCCACTCACCTGAGTGCTTGTTGCTGGTGAAATCCTCCCACGGGTGCCCCGGAGCGGTAGCTCTCAGCCCCTGGTCTGGTGGCATTCGGAGCGGGGATGTCTGCCAGGGCCATGGAGGTCAACTAAGAACAAAACCAGGAATGCTGTTAGGAAACCCAACATTTTGGAGGGCAGAGCTGAAAGCTATCACCTGAAGGGCTGCGGGTTGTATGCAAGGTACCAAGAAGCGACAGGGCTGTCACTCCATCTGTTCCCCTACCTGCCCTATGGGATGGTTTCCCTGATTTTGCTTTGCTTGGTGGCACAAAGCTTATCAGTGTTCTCCCTGCTGCTGGGTCACAGCAGCAATCCTGAGTTTAGCGCATAGATAATATACCTTTGCCTTCCACTTTCCAGCAGTTGGACTAATAAGACAGGCACTGGTGGCCTGTAAGAACCAAGTGATAGTAAATGAGGTGCCAAGGTATCATTCTCCAGTCTGTCGTCACCCTAGTTTGTTTGGCATTAAGCCTGATATTGATAACAATGGAGTTGACTGTATTTGAGAAGCTGGACTTTGATTTTCAGTGGAGTTACAAACCCCACAAATGCAGCAGAACCAATCTGCAATTAGAAACGTTTTTCTGAACATCTAGATTTACCCACAGCAGTAGAAAATTACGTGCCCATCACTGTGATTGTGTCACTCAGAGCTGGATCAGTGCCTGGTGCTAAGGAAAGAAGGTATTTTACAGCACCACCACAGTTCCACCTTCCACGTCGGGTTAGTGAAATTACCCTGAAGTGGAAAAGGTGCATTGGCAAGGAAGGAGGTTGAGTGCACTGCAAGAGCCCCTGCTCGCAGAGTGATAGAGTATACCTGAGCTGGAGATTCATTCCCATCACATGTATAATCTTAATACAGGAATAACAGAATAAAGGAAATATTTGGTTGTCTTGGTAAAATTGTTAATGCTGCTTAAACTGCATTATTTCCTGGGTAGTGTCTGATGAAGCATGATCATATGCCAGAGATTCAGTTGCCACTAATAGAATTGTTTTGTGCCACTGGAGTTTTGTTTCACAGCAGGTATATCTACTTCGCTGTCACAGGGACCTGATTGTGTGGACGCTGCAGAGTGGCTTCAAGTGTTGAATTTGCATTTGTTAACATATATTTCTTTTCTCTGCTTTGATGGAAACTGCAAGCCCCCAAATCTTACCCTGAGCATGTGAAAGTGGTGCTGGGTGGGAGGTGCTGAGCTCACAAGCCTAGCCCGCTGCCTCATCTTCTGTTTTTCTCTCCCCACATAACCGGGATGTTTCTGCAGGAGTCGTCCTCTGCAGCCACCACCCTGACCTTCAACTTGGATTCCATTAAAAGGATCGCTTCTTAACGACTTTTCTTAGTCTGTTTGTAGGCTGTCACCTGTTTTAGGTAGTTCCTGGTTTTCTTAGCCTGGGTGTCTGGAGAAGCTCCTTGTAGATGTGGTGGGATCCTGGTGACCTGCTCAGAAAGGTGCTAGTAACCCCTGCCATTCTTCTGCTGTTTCTCCTGGACTTTCCCATCCATTTTCCATTCAGACTTAGCATTTCTGTCACAAATGGGCATAAACTGCATTTACGGAATCTCTGCAGACATCTCTGGAGATCTTTACGAACCAGCCAAAGCAACATCTGACAGAAGTGGTTTAGGGAGCACTGAATCCAGCCGTCAGGGTGAAGGATGGACTACACAACCCTTGACATCTCTTCCAGCCCTAGTTCTGTGATCCATGCTTACATCGCTCCATCCAGATTTCTTCCTGATAGCACAAAAAGCCCTAAAAACGTGAGTTGAGAATAACCAAAATCTTCAATTTAGAATGCAATTAAATAATCCTGTTAATAATGTAACCATTTCTAAGATAGCGTCCTGATATTTTTATGCCTAGCATGATTTTCTGAAATCTTAAAATGAGCAATTTTAAGTATAACGTATGGCATATACGGTCCCACAATAGCAGTAAATTAATACAGGCCTGCGTTTGCATCTAGAGTCCCCCTCACGTACTAATCATGGCCATTCCTCACCTGCACCCCTAAGGGCATGAAAGCAGTTCCCTTTTATTCCCTTTTTTCTTAACATTTAACAGCAACAAAAGCTAACGCGGTTAAATATTACGGTGGGATCTGAACCTGTAATTGAGGTTTCTAGGTGCTGCGGGTATACACATAATTTAATTGGTTTATTGTACTTTTTGGTGAGGAATCATTTGACAGATGGACACTGGTCTGAGCAAACCTAGCGAGAGCATTCCCGCAGTAATGATCTCCTTCTTCCTGAAGAAATCAGAGTGAAAACCTCAAGTCAGTGGTACTTTTGTCCTGGATGCAGCAGTCAGGTCCACACAACCAGCTTCACCTCGCAGATGCGGTAGATGGCTTTCACCCTTTGAAGCAGATCCAAGCACAGCTTGCCTGGAGAGCTGTCGGTCAGCAGCTCATCCGCATTGATAACCTTGGCTGAATTCACGCCTTTGCTCACCACCTCACTAAACTAACCTGGATATTGCAGAGGAAGCCCAAGTGATTTGTCTTAGCTTAGCACGATGACTTCGTTTATTGTAAGTGGAAAGAAAGGGGCCCAGGGAAATGCAAGGAGAGGTTTTGTTTCTTACCGCCATCCAGTCTTCCTCCTTGGGTCACCGATCGCTGGTCTGTAATGCTGTTTGCTTCCAAAGTCTGCTTAACCTTTTATAGGGAAAGGGTTTCTTTTTATGCAGAAGGGCTAGGAAGTTCCTTGAAGTTACTTTGAGAATTAATCCAAAGACTAGGACAAGTCTTGGCAAGTGGCCAGCCCTGGCTTTGAGCCGCCGGGGTTGGGGAGGTTCCCAGACAAGCCCTCTTAGCAAAGATTTTCTCCTCAAACAGTGCTTTGCCTGCAGGTAGCTGTTTCAGGCTATAGTCGAAGCTAAATTGGGAAGTTATGCTCCAAGAAACTTGGCTCCACTGTAATTACATATTTAGTTACCCCGTTACTGAAATAGTATAAATACATTTAAAAGTGGAACAACAGCCTGCACTTTATGTGCAGTTTGGTAGCTCCTACCTTGGCCGATGTTTGCCTCTGTGAGCACCCAAAACACTTCTGAAACCCGGAGGGAGCCTCCTCTCCCGTACGGACACAGCACGAGGTGAGGTCCTCTCCCCGAAATCGTCGCTGGCGTACACAGAAGCGCAGGCAGCTTGGCTGTCAGCAGGCGTAGGGATTTGGGTCACCGCAACCCAGCTGAGTGAGCAACCAGTTTATGGTAACCTTTCCCGTGAAGATGTCAGATGCTTTGGAAATGGGTAGGAAAATATCCCTGTGAATTGATGGATGGGTTCAGGAATTCCTCTGGATGTAACGGTAAACCTGCCTGAGCTTTTGCACGGTTCTTTTCCTGACGACCGCAGCTGGATGGAAATAGAAAACAAAAGAAGCTCCAGTTTGTTTGCCATGAAAGTGGCTATTATTTACCAGATTGTATTCCAGCTACCACCATGGTATGGTTACTGGTTTTCTGTCAAATAGATGTCAACTGTCAGTTACAGGCTAATGGGAAGCAGATGTGGTCCAGAAAAACCCCTGTGCACACAGCATGCCAAACCAGGCTTCCCACTGCTGCCCCAGGGCTGCCACATCGGCAGGGAGCGGGGCACCCTCGGTCACAGTGCAGGAAAGAAAAGGGTTGTGTGTTACCTTATCTTTTACTGATTTGGGAATTTTTGAGACCAGACACTTGCACACCTTCGTTGAAGACATTTCATTTCATTTAAATGAGAGCATTTTCAGAAGAGGCAGGAGGATCATGGCTGGGAGCATCACTCGCTGGCTCATACCCCATCCTTGTCACCGCAGCTCTCCAGGGCCCTCAGGTCCCTCCAGCAACCTCCACAGCTGAACCCTGCTCAGCTGAGACATCGAAAGGCTTTAAGCGCACCGAATACAATTGTGACTTTGGGTGCAACAAACAGTTTGGTTAAAACCAAAAGTTACCAGATTTTAGCATTTTCTTTGGCAACAGGGCCCTGATGGATGGGAGCTACCATGGGCAAGCGAAGGAAACGTGGGTTTTCACAGCCACCCTGCTCTCTGAGCAAACTACACTCGGATTCATCACAGTGTCTTCCCATGAGGACAGGGCAAAGGCCATGCCAAACGCTCAGAAAAAATGGTTTCCTGGTGTTGCCAGCTCTGTATTTAATGAGGACAGGGTAAACATTATATGTAAACAAAAAATGATGCTATATGTTTCTTTTCTATGCACCTACCCATTTGCTGATGGTTGCTTAAAAGTGCTATGTGTATTTAGGTGTATTATACCTTATTGAGACATTTTGAACTGAAACCAGCCGTCCTGCCCAGGGTGTGCTGCTGGTGTCTGCTCTGTCCTGGTCGTGCACGCTGGTTTGCAGCACCCTCTGACTGCTGGCACGTAGGAACCCTGGAAAAGGTGGGGGGTTCACTTTATGAGATGCACCTCGGGTGCAAAATAAAACTATAGGCAATATATGTATCTTTTCCTTATTTTTGTAAGCAGTAGCGGGAGTTCTGCACAGCAGAACCTTGCTTCATTTCTGTAACTCAATGGGGTCTCTGTAGATTGGCATCGAAATTGTTTAGCCACTGCAATCTTGCATCGTAATGGCATCACCAGGAGGTCCTTCTGTGCATATGCAAGGTCCATTACCCAAACACCCACCTCCTTCTGCTATGGCAGTCCCACCTAATAATGACTTTTTAATGAGTTTTTCCAGGGCTAAGGGTTTTTTCTTTAAAATCCAACATTTTAATGACATTTTTTATGGCATAATCAGACAGTCTCCCCAGACCGTTAGACTGTTTGTAGCGTTACAATGGCTAATTGTGAATCTCAGTAGCGGAGATTAAGTGCTTCCCCTCTTTCTCTAAGTACCTGGCTGTAGGACTTAGAAACCCCTTGGAAGACAAAGGCAGGGTTGTGCAAGGGACAGTTTGAAAAATAAGGCGATACCCTGTTGTTACAAAGGACTTTACCTCCGTAGCAGACAGACGCCGGCAGAGGAGGGGAGGGGGCCAACAAGGGTCCCCACACTGCACTGTCACCCAGCCTGGGGCTCTGGGTGCAGCATCAAGGCCAGGGTGCTGGGGCAGACATCTCCGTTGTTACCCAGAAAGATTTTGAGTGGATGAACCACTAGATTGCCCTAAGTCGTCACCAGCTTCCAGTGTCTTGTTTCATAACTTGTATGTTTTCTTTTTTTTTTTTTCTTCTCACAATTGCACTCCCTCCCCTTTAGAGTGAGGATTGGCAGTTGCCCGCTTTCCCATTTATGAATGTGATTTTTAGCACAACCATTTTTCTACAACTGATAAATGCTTCTGCAAGGAGGGAGAACTGGTTTAGAATCCATGTTTTGTACAACCTTCTCTGAAAAATTAATCTTTGCCAGTTTTTCTTCAGCTCATCTGTCCCACCACCTCTACCCAAACTCCTGTGCTCAGAGAGAGACCTCAGGTGACATTTTCGGTGACCATTTCCAGACATCGCAGGTTATCGGTGCCTTGCTGTGCTAGCCCGGATTTGCAGTGTACCACCTGGGGAGGCTGAGTAATCAAGCTTAAATTCTGGCTCTTGGTGGGACACACAATGGCTTAGAAACAACATCTCCCCATGGGCCTCCAAGAGGGCAGAGCAAAGGGGCTCTCCCAGCCCTAGACCCGGCTGTTCGGCCCAGGGCAGCCCCGTCCCCGCTGCAGGGTGCAGGGCACCTGGGGGGAGCACCCCTGTGGCGATGCATCGCCTCCTCCTCTCAGTCCCATCGGGAGGTCCTGGGTTGAACTCGCTGCAAACCTTTCACTTCCAGCCCCTGGCTTTTCCTTTTGTATCAGTAGCTTTGCCTTTCTGGGCTTTATTTCTCTTCTTTCCTCATTCTGATTTGTTTCTTTAATACAAGGCTTTGTGGTTGGCTCAGCACAGAAAACGTTCAGGGTTTTGCTGTGAATTTGCTGGTCCAGTTATTTTATCCGCTGTTGAATCTGCATCGGGTGCTTCGCTCAGCATCCCACCCCTTGGCTGCTCTCTGCCCGGGTTAAACAGGAGCTCTGCCACCTACAGCCCTGTGCGACGGCATTTGAAACCCTCTTTGGGCACAGATTTAACCCTCAGTTCTTTGATGCGATGGTTCATAGCTCTGACGGGCTCTTCGCACAGCCACGGCAGCTCCGGCCTGGGGCACGTCCAACACAACCTTTACAGATCTCGGAGACCTTCTCTCCTGGAGAGCCGTGCGGAGGATGCGGTGCACAGCATGGCGTTCGTACATCCCTGCTCTCTGGCTGAGCCTTTTGCAGGCTCCGTGCTGAATATTTCCAGCAAAAGGTGGGTCTGTGGTGGTGCATTTGCAGCGGCTGCTCCCTCAAGGCGAGGTGGTCCCTCTTTGTTCACAGGGACAGCCGTGTCCCTGCCCTCCTGGGAGGGCATCTTCTCTCAATGACACTGTGCTCTGACCATGCTCCCGAAAGGGTCTGAACCCACACCTTGCTACCAGCTCCCCTCCAGGCCCCATGGGCACCAGGCTGAGGGAGGGATGGGGAGAGCGGCTGGGATGTCTGCCGAGGGCACCGGGGAGGGTGAGTCAGGGAAGGCGGCCAGACAGTGCCTTTCTCCTCCATATGCTGTGCCAGCAGGCATAAGGCACCCCAAATCCTTTTCCGTAGGGAGAAATAGCTTCAGTGGAATAAATGGTGAGAGCCGGAGGGCTTTCCGATAGCAGATAAGGTGCTGTGGAGTTCAGCTGAGCAGATCAGGGTTTGGGGTTAAGGTGCCACATTCCCCTTCAGGCACCAGGATCTCCTTTTGGATCTCTCCTGACACCCCATCATGGATTTGGCCCTTCACATTTGTGGCCTCTTCAAAATTGAAGTGCAGCTTTCCCTGGTGTTTCAATGCTGGTTTTATTTTCTTCGCTTAATACAAATTGAAGCACTCTTTATAAACTAAGTTCCCATTCTTTGCAAGTACACAAAGATAAGAGATTTGCTTTGGGCCTTGGTAAGGAAGGCTCTCGCAGTTCAGCTTGGCAAAACGAGGATTGTTTGGGCTAGAACAGCCCCAAATGTACTTTTCCAGCTCTCTTGTGGAGAATACTTTAAACAACGCCTTCCTTTTGCCTCAGCAGTTGCTCAGCTCCCAGCTTTAATCACAAGTGAGAACAGGAGTTCTCACGAGGGAAAAGCACACAAAAAGCTGAGCTTGGTTTTTAAACTGATCTTCAGCCAGGTTTTGGCAACGAGGAGCCAGCTTGTACCCTGGGGAGGGAAAACGGCTTTAGCGCAGCAAGACCACCAAGGGATGCTGCTTTTCCAGGCTGAGCAGAGTTTGCCGTGTGTCACCCGGGGCTTGCCTGCGCTGCAGGAGCAGGACCACAGGCTACATCCAGCAGTTAATCCCTGTCTTCTCACCCCCCCCTACTCCTCCTCCTTGTCTCTTTTCTCTCCCCAGCTGTGAAGAAAAGGGTGTTTTCTGTGCCCTGACCCCCTGCCCAAACACCTTCCTCTCCCCTTTGCCTCCCTTGTCCCCTTGCCACCGTCTCCCAGCACCTTCATCCCCTCGTCTCCTCCCCACAGCCCACTGCACCCCCCCGGCTCCCCCCACAGCCCCTGTGCTCCCCAGGGAACGTGGCAGGGTACGCCTTGGTTTCGAGGAGCATCATCTCGGCACGGGAAGGTACGTATGTGAATGGATCTGCACTGGAATCATCTGCAGCAGTGACAGCACCTTTTGTTTCTCCCACGTGCACGTTAACTTTATCAGCCGTTAGACCTTGAAATTACATTCTACCCTTAAATATACTGTTGGGAAATGAATTCAGCTGAGTAAATTGCAGCTCTCTCCAAATGTGTGTAGGCTTGGGCCAGCTGGTATTTAAATTTCTTTTTATTGTACACCTTCTTACGGGCCAGAAAGTGTGTATGCAGTTTAGAAAGAAAAAAAAAAAAGGAGGATTCTGCTGCAAGGAGATCACTTGCAAATATTGAGCGAGTGCATATGAATTTTACAGTGTAATTAATATGATGAAGTTGGTGTTTACACAAGGAAGTTGGTTTGGCAAGCCTGTGTTTGAGCGACGTGTCTGTAAGAATTGCATTGAGAGCCCCAGGTTATGTCTCTCCTCTGAAATGAAACCTCTGCTCCATCCATCCTGATGAGGATCCCTGAGGTGCAGAACTCCTTCCACTACCAAGTAATTAATTTTTCAATATTGTTAGCTTCCTGGGTAGCTTTTGGGTGCATATATTCAAAACCTATAACCCACGCCACAATTGTGTCGTAAAATCCACCAAGATCATGTTCTTCAAAGAAGATAAATCTGAAGGACTTGTAAATGTCACAGGTAAAATACAAAAAAGAAAGAACGGGACACAGCTCAAACTGCAGAAGGAGAGGACAATCTGTACACAGTAAGCAGGCAGGTGTCTCTTTAGGATGTTCATGAAGAGGGAGAGTGCTCACATTACTCAATGTCAGGCAGCAAATGTGGGTGCTGCCACACAGAATCACAGAATCG
>NW_009622540.1:0-5357 GCF_000690535.1 Cariama cristata
CTATTCAAGGTCAAAGTTTTGACTCCTTGGTTGTGTCTGTGAATCCTGCCACATACTTCCTTTATAAAACAATGAGTAAGGGGAAGAAAAAACATAAATAAGGAAATTATTTTTCAGCTTTGAAAAACAAAGTCTGTTTTGGATTTTCTGCCATTGAAAAGTCAGTGAGTCCATGAAAAAGAAATATTTCAAATGTGTTTTTTCAAAAACATGTAGTACTTTTATCCAACTCCAACAATTACCATCCACAGAGAAAGGTAACTTGTAAATGCTGTTCTGAGAATTAATACCTGGGGGGTGTTTCCATTTCTGCCATTGCATGAAGCTGTATGTAAAAATTAACAGTTTTTCTTTGCCACAATAGGAATGTGTTCCACATACTGCAAGTAGTCCAGATGGAAAGGGGTCTTGGTGTCCTTCTAAAGCAAGAGTTCAAAGCGTAGTATCTTAAATTCATTTCCTAGTGAAGTGAATAAATTCATGGCCCTGGAAATTACTGCCACGGAAAATTAAAAAGGAATCCACTTAAACTCAAAAAAATTATGAAAGTAAATAATAGAAAACACTGAAAAATACATTGTTAGGAACAAACATGAATATAGATAAGCAGACATCACTGACTGTCACTTCAAAATCATGTAAAAAATGTTATCTTTTTTCTTCTGGTGATTGATACTGAGCACCAGAGTAACAAGGTTCTCTTGCTTTGCTTGCCATGAATAATGCAACTAATATATTTCCTAAGCATACAGAAATATGAATTTGCTCAATAAATAGCATAAGTACCAGTGAGAGACAAATTAAGAGTTAAGCTTCTGAAATGTAAAGCAGCACAGGGACAGCACCTGTTACTAAACTAGCTAACATTTTCTTTCATAGCTCCTCATTATCACGTGTTTGAAACATTGCTGTTTTCACTTGCTTTTTCCTATGCTTGGCATTTGCCTTAAGTGCTTATAGATGCAGATTTGAACAGATTGGTAACAACAAGAGGATGATATGGTCTGCACTTGGTGTTTTCTTCCAGGCTAAGGCTTTTTTGTCAGCAGGCATGAATTTTGAAATTTAACTTTGTGAGCCTAACTTCAGTATCATTTTGCCAGCACTTAAACCAGTACTTTACATCGCATGTTTTGTTACTAGATTTGAAAAACTGAAGTCATGATAAGAGAGGAGATAGGGAGAAGGGAAAGGGCAGGAGAATGAAGAATGTTCTAGATTTCCTGCATCCAGGAAAAATAATTTTTAAAAAAGGATATAAAGTATATTTACTTATCATATAAATGAAAAATGGCCTATGAAAACTATTTTATTTACCTGATGCTTTCTTCCATTAAAAATCACAATAGGATAGCTGAGTTAATGCAGTTATCTCCTGCTGTAAATAGAAAGAAATGCTCCATTATTCCAATCTTGCTGTGTTGGCCAATGTTGACTCTTTAAATGCTGAGTGCAACTTGTGTATTGTTTGATAGAAACCAATACCTCTTAAGTACCGAGCCGTGTGTGTCAAGATTCAGCCTAGAATTGATTTCCTTACAGCTATGTTATAAAATCCTGCAAATAAGTTTTTCTGGAGGAAATGTTGACAGGTCTTTAACGAGATAGTGCTATTGAATGCCAATATAATTAGCTGGGCAAATCACACAAAGTATGCAGGCTGTCATTCATTTCTGGCACTACTCATATTATCAGGCCTTACTAATTTTGTACCTGTCTCTTCTGTCTTCCCGGCTGGAGACTAATATTGTAGATATTTTGACTTACACAGCTGATAACTCCGATTGCCATGATCTGGTATGAAAGTCCATTCAGAAAAAAAGCCACATTGCCTTAGTAATTGCTACTTCTAATATTTCTTTTTCCCATCAGTGTTTTCAAATGCCTACTATTTTTGGTAGGAACTAGAACTACGAAGCCTGTAGATTATTGGTATCCACTTGTTTTGTTTTGCTGCTTTTTCTCTTTATGGGTGACTCTAGTATAACAATAAGCAGTACTTCTACAGCTAACCAAATTCCGTTACGGAATCAGAGAAATTAAAACAGAAGACATTTAGTAATTTAAGTGTTAATTGTGGATTACTCAACTTGTAGAAAATAGATGAACTTGAAAGTAATGAATGTGATATCAGCTGAAACAGAGAGGTTACTCATATTACGTCAAGGGAAATAAAAATACTATCTACAATATAAGAAACTTGATATCTCCTGAATTATTTTGATTTCTTAATTCAATAATTCTACACTCTAAGTATGATTGGAACAAAACAGAGAATAAGAACAGTTTCCTTAAGAATATTTTTTTCATTGTCATAAAAGTGATGGATTTTATTCCATATCCTTCCTGCAGCTGAGCAAAAAGTTTGGGAAGCCAACACACATGATGCCAAAAAAAAAAAAAAAAAAAAGGCATTACCAAATAGACCGCCGTTGGGCTCCAGGAGAGAGGCAGGACAGTTGATTTATCCTGCTTAATGAAATAGGTGACTGCAGCATTATTCGTCCTATTTAAGCTTGCAACCTTCCCTGCCTGATTTCCTCACCAGCCAAACCCTTGACTTTGTTGTGTTTACTGTAGTTATCTACATTTGCCTAGTAGAGTTTTAAAGGCATAGAATACAATTTTGGTTTCTCTCTGTGTGTTCTGTAAATGCTGTATGTGCAAGGCTTTGCTTACACAGAGCTACATCTAATCACTTTGCAAAGCCAAATAATTACATTTTCAGTTATTTTAACAACCATGTTCTGTTAACCCCTTTGGAAATGCAGTATGGACTATGACAAGAGAATGCTAACTTTCTTATAGAAAGTTAAGCTTCCTTACAGAAATCTTTTTTGAAGTATGTAATCTTTATTAAATTCCTCTGACCACCTTAAAATTGCACAGAAAGCATCTCAGTTAGCAAGTATTTTGCGTAAAGGGAATTATTCCATCTTTTTATCTTGAAGCCTTCAGTCTTAATTTTGTCTTAATCTCTTCTAGAGATTTCTATTCCTTCTAGCCCTATTAAATTTTATGGGACTATTTTTTCATGGCAGAATGAGCTGTATAGACAGTTAGCAGCTCGTTGTGCAAATTTTCTTCTATTGAAATTTTGCTCAGTAGGATATCACTTTCCAGATTCTATCTGTTTCTTTAATTTCACATTGTTCCTCAAAAAGCCACACATCAGTAAGGTTCACCAAACACTTCCAGTTCTTCTCCTCTGCACGGTTGATCACATCCGAATTTGCATCAGTCAGATACATTGTCTTTCTTTTATCTACACAGGAGTGAGGCACAGAACTGCAGGATTAATAAATCCTGATTAACTTTATCTTCATTGATTTGGAAATGTCTAATAATGGGAATAATGGGATTTCTTTTTTTTCTTTCTTTCTTTTCTTTCTATATGGGTAGTATAATTGGGTAGAACACAGTTACGTTATCTTCTGATGAGTATTTGTAGATGTTAAGTTCTGAATAAAACACAGAGCTTGATCATGTTATGTTACGATCATGTTCATTATTTTTTCACAGTGAAATATCTTTGCAGTGTACTCAGCAAATTCTTCCACATATCTGGATTATTATTTTTTTTTAATAAAACACTGCAAACTTTAAAACTTTTGCCTGTATCTGGTTTATATGGATTAGGCACAACTGTTTTTAGCCAGTAGAGCATTGCTTGAATCAGCAACAGTGGTTATAAACAAACTAGTCATTTAATAAAAAGTGGTGTTTGTAAAGAGGGGGAAAGGTGTATGGGAAGATTAACTCCAAGAACAATTTGCCTGAGCAGATCTAAGCTATTCCCATGTTGAAACTGAACCTCTCGACAGTCCACCTGGACAATACTTATCCTCCCATTAAGATTTTAGCTGTGTCTGTAAGCCTCTGAATCCAGTATAGATGCTTTGAGTGCTTAAAAAAATGAACGGAGAAGGGACTGAATTAGGGTCTATTAGTGTTCAGAGTGTATTTGCCTCCTTCATGTCCCAAGGTGACTTTCCTTTCAGGAAAACAGAAAAAAAAAAAGAAAAAAAAAAAAAAGAGCTAAATATCATTTTACAATACATAGAGAGTCTTTTGGCTATAGAAAGCATGGCTCTAATCTGCAAAAAGGTTAAGTAGAAGTAAGACTATACAGTCTCAGTAACATGTATATTCAATTAGTTAAGAGCTTGTGAAGACCAGAAAACTTACTTTGGTTTAACTAAATCAATTTGAAACTGGGCTAGGCTGGTGGTGCAGACCAGATGTATTTAGGTATATTTTAACCCTTTCTTGAATTGCTTTGGCAAAGGTAAGCAAAAGCCTCAACTGAGCAAAACAGATGCTAATGGTAGTTAAATCAATTGAAGTGCATCTGCATTAGGAGCTCGTGCTGCCTAGCAAAAGCATTTAAAAAACTGACTCCTGCTGCAAAAAAATACCTCAATTACCCATAAAAAAAATAAAAATAAAAGGGTAGAGCTGTGACACTGGCAAACCATTGCTGTTCACCCTGTTGTTCTATTACCCCTTCCCCTTTGCGTTGGCTGTTTGGAGACTTGATTCACGGGCTATGCTGCTGGAAGGAACTGTTAGATCACAGGCTGCAGACTCGCAGCTCCGCAGTTGCATTACCATGGTTTAACAAATTATCCCCGACTGTGAGCCACAGGAACAGTTGTGGGGCATGCTCTTGGCCCACCCTAAAAGTGATGTAATGCACCAAAGCTTAAACTTCATTGAAAGAAGTTTAAGCTAAGTCACATTAACTTGCAACTGGGACAGATTAGGAGCATGCACATGGGCAGTTACCATCCAAAAACATATCTCAACTAAAAGACAGTAACCTATTAGGCTCCCATAACTCCTTCATGTGCCAAAGCCATAAGTCTTGCCTCCTTTATAACATAAGCCATAAAATTTCAACTAGTTACTCTTGCACTGGGCCTCCAGTAATCTTTTTAAGGCAGGAAGCACCATCTCAACTGAAGCACTAAGCTCAATGTCACTGTGTCCCACACTCTAATGAGCTAATTCAGAGCATCATGAGGTAAACCAGACAGTGTCTGCAAGTTAGCGGGGAGTTTTAGTCTGGATTTTCAGGAAAGAGCCTGCTGTAGTCACACTGCATGCCAGCTCCTCCTTCCTTCAGTCTGCTTTCTAGTAGCCTCTAAACAGTCTGGCTTAACTGAGACAAGTTTGGAGCAGAGATAAAGGATAAATCTTATTTTTTTTATAAGATTCATGCAAATAAACAACTACATAATAGAGTGATGCCCTAAAACCCCCTGCTGAGAGGGAGGCTGTGCTTTTAGGTCAACTCCATATTAGAAACTAGAAAATCCACTTGGGAGAAAAAGTTACAAATGATCTGACAGGGG
>NW_009622540.1:5388-20660 GCF_000690535.1 Cariama cristata
TTAGCAGAATTTGCATCTTATTACTTCTCAGTGAATATACGGCATCTTATCTCGTGCTCGAGATAGCACAAAAATACTAGTGAAACTTTTGTAGTAGTCAGACTTTCACAGTATCTTTCTTCAATTTAGATTGTTCAATAACTGATATGATGGCAGGTACCACTTAGTGTGGTTTAACGGCTCTCCTTGACCTGACTTAGATGTCACAGTAGCATCAACAGCAGGGAGTGTGCAAGCAACACTTTAACCATATTGTGCATGACAGTGTAAAAAGTTTGAAATGCGTGCATCATGCGGAGCATAGTCTTGACCTATGAGGTCAAACACAATTTCTGGATTTTCTGGCAAAATTTTTGTTGCCACTGATGCTATCTATCCTGAGCTACAGCCCTGCTGCATCATAGCCATGCCTGTGCCTGGCTGCTAAAGCTGGATGAGTTGTTCCTCAGTCAGAGTGCCCTGTTTTTCTCTGACTTTGCAAGGCTTCATTCTCAGGGTGCTGCCCGGTGATGAATATGTCATTCACCGCAGATGCTGGTAACATCCCCCAGTAAAACAACCAGTCTCCACACCTACAGGGTACTCCAGGAAACATCAGTAAGCGTTACAGACTTTGGCTAGATTGTTTCCTAAAAAAATCTGTATATGTGACGTTCTTAGAGCAACTTTAATTTTTTCTCAGTGAACGTTTCCTGATGCATGTACTAATTTCAAAACACTGATACATTGGAATTCTGTATCTCATATTTTATTTTGAATAATTGGAACATTCTTATTTGTGTTGTTTAATATTTTAATTCAGCCCGCCCCCCATAAACTGAAACTCCAAATGTCACTGCATGTGACCTCTCAGATGGGTATGATGACCCTACTAAAAATCTGAGGGATTGTTTGCTCCTTACCTTTTTCTTTGAGTTATTTTCAGATGTAGAGTTAAAATATGGCTGTTTGGAAAGGAAAAGCATGGTTTTGAGAAGAACTGATCGTACAGATAGGAACATAAGGTCAGGTGGAAACTGCTGCTAGGAGCCTTCAAAATTCAAGTTACTTTAAGTAGATGATTCTTATTGTATGTGTTAACCTGAAAGGGCAATTGTTGTGGAATACAGCTGAAATCGGTAGCATATAACAGGAAAAATATGTTTAGCAAACAGTATATATCTGAGAAACCAGAGGGTCCACATATAACCTTCAGGCATCTTCTGTGTGAGTGGGTAGAAGATAAAACATCCAAGTGTACATGTAGATGCATAAGCATAGATTTTGTCCAAGTCCGTACAGCAAGGGAAAAAACAACTTTGACGTATTACTTGCTTGTGTCTCCAAAATGTACCAACTGTCCGATCTATTAAAGGAGGGGAAGGAAACCGCCTTTTGTAATTTGTGATTTTGAAATATTGTCATTTAAAACATGTTCAGACACCTTTTCAAATGCTGAGGAAGAATCCGCCAGGAATCTTTAGAATGAACAAACCCTTGTACACCTGATGGTGTTGAGTTTTGCATGTCACATTTGCTTCCAGGCCTCTGCTAGTGATTTTTAGATTGATTTAGAGAGGACCCTTTTGTAATAAATTGTTTCATTTTGTATTCACAGCAGGGGGACAGCTGCTGCTGGCTTTCACAGCAAGAAGGACAAAACCGTGTGTTTAGATGGTGATGTTAGCAGATGTGAGGTTTCTAGCTTTCTTGAGATTTGCTGCCAATCTGGGTCTTGTCTTTAAGAAGGTCTTATTACTACTCCTTTTTCCTCCTTCTGCCCCAATAGTCATACTGTGTCATGGACCAAAAAAAGTCATCAAATAGGCTGAGCAAAAGGACTTATACTGAATTTTCAGTGAAGTGGACTCAGTTTTGAAGATGGTCTAAGTCTGCAGATCATTGTTTGCAGTGGCCATTTGCATCTGCATCTTTTCTTCATTTGTATAGTAAACTTTAGAGCCACTACAGCAATGCAGGTAGCAAGAAGTCTACTAAGAAACACTGCTTCAACAAAGTGGAAATTGAAGATAACTGGAGGCACATTTCTCCAAGGGATCAGGGATATTTGAATTTCAGAAAGCATGGATTTTTCATCCCAAACACTGTAACAACAAGAAAACGAGATGCCTTTGCAGTTACCTTGACCTGGTCAGAAGGTAATTTCACCAGAAGACAACATAACTGCAAAAATCATCAATTTTGTTACATCAAAAAGCAAATCTTGCAGATGTCTGGTGACCTAGGGGAATACACCTTACAGCTGCAGTTCTTGAGGCTTTGAGGCTTTCCACTTTTCTGCTCAGCAGCATGAGCTACTGTTCACACAGGGACTTCCCACTTCATCCCCGGGTGCCAAAATTCACTTTGGATGTGTTTTCTACTGAAAGCAGGCTCATGAGACTTACGCTCTGTTTCCACGAAGACCAGGTTTGGTGCATAAGCTGGCATACCTCTATCCATGGTAAAAAAAATGACATACTGAGATGATGATAGCTCTTCTTTACAGCATTGCAAAGAGCAGCTGTGCTGGGATAAGCATCGGAAGTGTGGGGTTCTTAAAAATGGCTCTTTGGGTCTTGTGGAATTAAAACTTCAGTGAGAAATGGTCAGATTCTGACTACTATGTGCTGTGAGTGACTAGATCGGTAAGGAAGGTATTTGAGGCAGTGAAAATAGGCAGCCTGTGGGCAAGTGATGAAGAACTAAAGCAACTCAGGGCATTTAAAAACGTATTTCCATTCAGTCTGTGGTTTCCCCATGTATCACACAAGTCACACCCATTATAGCAAGGGCTTAGAGACCTTTTTCAGTGAACCTCTTGTAAGCTGGTTTTTGCAAGGTTATCTTTTTCTGAACCTTGCAAGGAAGAGGCTGTGTGCATGCAGCAGCGGGGAGGAAGAGAGCTCTGGACTGAGTCACTGTCATGTTCTCAGGAAACTCTTCTGTAAAAACTGCTCCATAGCCTGGCACTTTAGTGAAGCTCTTAGGTAGGAAGTGAAGGGCTTTTAGTGTATTTTATAGCTGCACATGCTCATTTCCAACAAAAATAAACTTCATAAGACTTTCTCCCAAAGATCACAGCATACAGGGATGACTCGTGGCTCTGCTGTGTATTCACCTATTCCCCTGCCCTTCTAATTGCTGAACAAGCCTGTGCAGGCACTGAGAAGAAAGAATGATCCTCATATTCTTCATTACTCACTTGTAGCTTCACCTCCCATGAGTTATGACTCATTTTCTCACTCGTGGGACATCTCTCATATAAACTGATCATACAATAATTCACCAGAGGGGTGAAAAATTAACTTGTCTTCTTAATACAGAAGTTAAGAAAATAGGCTAATATTTCATTTCCCTAGAAGAAACCGATGTAATAGGAGCAGGCAGGTCATACTCCGGAGTGCAGCCCAAGTGAAAACATACCTCAACTAAACTGACGAACTGGTGACAGAAAACTAGGCTATTTGCCGCATACTCCTGAGTTACCTCCACATTTGTTCTTTACCTTATGTTATTTCTTCTTTCCCCATAGTTTTAGAAGTTACTTGGCTGTGGTAGCACTGTAAACTGAAGGCTCTTTCCAAGCATGTGTATATGGAAAATGTAGTAGTTTGGCACTGAAAAGGTCCCACAAGAGACATCGTTTTTGCAGTGGAGACAGGTGCTCCATATTCCTTTTATTTTTTCTTTCTCTAATGTCTTGCATCATTCACCATGGGAGGGAGATATTCGATTGACCTGCTGTTAGTTTAAGATGACAAATTAATTTCATGTCAGCCTCCAAACACCCTGTTAACAGTAATCACCTGGGACGACCTCAACCAGTGTAGAAGAGTCATTTAACTCTTAACAGAAAGGTAAATGTTGCGGAGCCATCCAAGCCCCTGTGGCTCCGTGATCTGCATTGCCACCGCGTATGCCTGGTGTCCGAAGTAAGCCCTACAAAAAGTTTAGACTAGCTTCTGAGTTGATATTTTCCACAAAGGGGAAATTAAATAATGAGACTTTATAGTGAGCGCATACAGCCTTGTCTCTTCCTATTTATTATATGCTCTCCCTGGCACAATTACATACAGCAAGAAAAGTCTTGCTGCTTCACACTGAGGATTGCTGTGACAGAGAAACACCACTCACCAGCACAAGCCCATTAAGTTTTCATTAGACCCCCCTTGCCCTCTTTTTCATCTTTCTTGTCTCCTGCCTTCCCCATTCTCTTTCGTATTCTCACTTATTCTTACCTGGTAATGCTCCATTGCTCTCACACCACTGCAAGTACGTTGCTTCACCTTTGTCTTGGCAATCAGTTTGAGCCCATCTCAAACCACTTTCACAGACAATGACCACTGGAGGTTATGGTCTGTCATGTCAACTCCTAACTGCTGGGCTGGCTTGAAGGGTAGCAGAGTGTAACAGTGAGCTGGTGTTGGGAGGTGTACGTACCTTTGTTTACCTGTGTAGAAAATACAGGTGAAAGTACTATTTTTACAAACAAAATTGTTGCCTTGAATTTTTTTTAAGATATGTGCAGGAAATCTTATACAAAATAAATTATAGCAAACAATACAGGCTCTTCCTATTGTCATTTTAAATGTATCAGCAATAGGATTTTCCTCATAACACAGTGTCCCAGCAGGACCCAGAGATCCTTACAAGGATTTTGGCCACGTTGTGCTGTACAGACATAACAAAAGACTTGTCTGGGAAAGGTGCAGAGTCACACGTTCAACCCCCATTGTTCTGGGGTTCATTGTACAGTTATTGTATGATATGTGAGGTGCACACTCATCTCCTGGGCAGAGCATAACATCTGTTTGTCAACACGCAGCAATAATGAACTGTCACAGAGACACAAATGGAAGAAAAGCCTCATTCAGCTCACACTGCAAGGGAAATGTAGGTCAGTGGAATATTATTACTGAAATTGAAATTTATCTGGGACAGCAGGGCTAATAAAACACTTCTCAGACAAGTGCTATGGCATCATTAATGACCAGAAGTTGTCACGACAGTCTCTCCTGCCTCTGTACTAAGAAGTCACCTTTCACCACTGGAAGAGCCCAGTTCAATACTGGGTTGCATTACTTGGTTCATTTCCAGTTTATTCACCAAATTACAGCTTTCTTCATCCCTCTGGCTGTCTTCCATGCATATGCTGCCCGGACCTGAGCCTTCTTAGCTATATGTTATCTAACAGGATCACAACCCTGCTAGGAATGACCTATATTTGGCTTGTTCTCCAGCATTTAATTTTGAGCAGTAAAAGTTAATTTTCTTTTGCACTGAAAGAACATATGGGTTCATTGTGAGGGAAAAGAATTGTCTGAGCGCTCTATTGAAGTCAGATATTTTTAGGTGCATGTAAGATCAAAGCTCTGATATCTCTGGGTGCAGTAATACATGTACCAATATGTAACAGCAAAAGAATCTTTTTCCAAGTCTCCATTCAGAGCATTTTCATTACATTTTAAACCTGCCTTTGACATTTTTGTTCCATATACACCTCTTTAATGCAGCATTAGCTGTTGTGAAGTGGCCAAGCCCATTTAAGCACAGAATGTGTAGATATGGCATGAAACAAGTTTTATCAAGAGACAGCAAACTTCAAAGTTTGCAGAGGCTGAGTTTAGATAAACCTTATTAAAACATAACTGTTGAAATAGGGTTCAGACTTTCTCAAGCAGTTTTTGGTAAAACTTGTTTCTCAGAATTCTGAAATACTGGTTAAGGGTATTTCGCACATTAATTTGTTCTGTCTGCTTCAAGTCCTGGCTTCAAGTCAATAGAAATACATCCAAGCTGTCAAGTTTACATCTAGGCTTTGCCAGAGTGTGAAGTTGTTTATATCTAAAGTTCTGGAGCCAGCTGACATCTACACACTTAGGAAAATTAATTCAAATTAATTGGAGGTGTGAACTTAGAGCATCACAGTTCAAGTATCTTAAAACCCCATGTGGAAACTCTTATTCGGATGTAAAGTGTCCTCAGTTCTGAATATAATCTTCCTCTGAGATGAGCTATATCTAAATTCACAACTAAGATCTAGTATCGTCTTTTAAAGCAGCAACTGTTGACAACGAAATTTCACAGGTGCACCAAATAAGTGATAAACAAACTACTTCAGATTTAGGACTGGTTTGGTTGTCATAAAGTTGTAAAAAACATCTCAATCTTTATCCAATCAAGGAGTTTTCAGCTACTCCGAGGGAGATAAAATAAAGGTCATGTTTTATGACTCATTAATGGTCATACTTTTAATCTGAAATGGTTTGAAATAGCAGAGCTATGTTTTGTGTCTTGTAAATCTGAAATGCATTGGTGTTCAGTAGCAAGTTTGTAATTTTTACATCTAAATTACTAAAAGATCAAAACTGTAATAAGCAAATAATACCACCATTCTTTCAGTGTAACTGTTATTTTTTTCATTTCATAGTCTAGCAGTCTGACTAGTTTATCACCAATTCTGTCGTTTCCTCATGTCATAAAGACCTGAAATGGATCTTTTTGTGTACTTTGTTTTGAATGTTCTCTAGATTGCACATTTCCTGGTAACCATAAACTTTTAGCCTGGAGTCCATCTTTTTGTGTACTTTGCTTTGAATGTTCTCTAGATTGCACATTTGCTGGTAACCATAAACTTTTAGCCTGGAGTCTCAGCATTGTCCCTGGTTTGAAATCCCAGAGATGCTTTTACAGTGCAAATTTCCTGCCTAGTGCAGCAACTCTCAATGATTCTCTGGGAAAAGGGAGGGAAACAGAAATTTTCACCCTTATTCTGTTTGGGTTTTTTTTTCCTCTTTCCCCTATTCCATATATCTCTGTCTAACTGAGAGTGTTCCTGCTGTCACCCACATAAAGAAACAAACACACACATTGATTCAATGAGAAAAAAAGAGGCATCTTAGAACAGTAGCTCTTCCTGGAGTAGCAGATGTCTTGAGAGCACTCCTGGGACTGTCTGTCTTGGAAGAGACCACAGTTCAACAACACATTTTGTGTGATGTCCCGTATATCTTGAACTATTAAACATCATAGGTATTCATACCTTCTCCATGACACTCAATATTTTACAGAGTTCTATACCATTCTTTCGTCTCAATGGCCTCTCTTCCAGCATTCATCTTCCGGTTGATGACCAAAGTACACCACCTCTCTTTACAAGTAACTAGTGTGAGAGCTGACTGCTGAGTTGCAAACACAACACCCATCTATACAAACAACTCTACAGAAGATCCTGGAAACTACAGGCTGGTAAGTCTGATCGCTGTCCCTAGCAAGATGCTAATTTGCAATAAAGAATAAAATCAGTGCGTATACAGATAAGCATCACTTGTTGGGAAAGAATTAGCATGGCTTTTGTAAAGTGAAATTCTGTCTTACCATGAATTTGTAAGCACATCAATAAAAAGGATAGAGTGGTCATAATGTATTCAGATTTTTGGAAAAATAAAATAAAAAAAAAACTTCGGTAAGTCTTTGTGCCAAATACTTTTAAAGTAAGTAAGTTGCTATGAGAATGGAGAAAAGAATTTCTGAAAGCTAAGTAAAGGATAGGAAGTAAAGGGTTATTAGTTGCTTTTCGGGATGGAGAAGAGGCAGCACTGGGATACCCCCAGGACTGATGTAAGCATCATTTTTATTTGACGTTGTCATCAAATTTGAGAAAGTAAAGAACAGTGATATCTTTATGCTTACAAATGATATTAAGCTTTATCAGGTAGTCAAATGCTGTGGCTTTAGAATCTAACAAAACTGAACAAAGGGGTTGAAAGCTGGCAGATGAGCTCATGTGTAAAAAAAAATACAAGGAAATAAATGAATCTAGAGAAAACAGTCTGAAGCACAGAAACATGGTGCTGAACTCAGAAGACAGTTGCAAGAAGGAGACCTTGGAGTCACTATTGGTATTTCCCTAAAATACTAGTTTCAACACCCAAATGACAGCCAAAAAAGTCTATTAAATTTTCTGTGTCATCAGGAAGTAGACAGAAGAGAAGACAGAGGGCATTGTTTTGCTGCTTTATAAAGCTGGTTGGCACCCACATTGTGAATACTATGTGCAGGTCTCGTTTCCCCAGGTCAAGAAGGTTATAGTGGATGTGGACTAGAAACTGAAAGGGTAACTAAAATGACCATGGGGATCAAGCGACTGCTTGAAGTCATGAAGACAGTGGGCAAAGTGAATTTAGAAGTGTTGCAATCTAGCAATACAGGAACTGGGGGACACTTAACCAGGGCATGCAGAAGATGGGTTTAGCACAGATAAAAGCCCTTCTTGAGCCCCCAGGCAGCACATTACTGCAATTTTCTTAATGAGTGGTTGCGGAGGCAGATAGCATCAGCAGGATCAAAAAGGCACTGGTCAAATTGACATGAAGTCTGGGAACAGATATTAAGGGGAATAAGCATAGATGCACCTTCCAGTTCCCTAGTACAGCAATTACTGGGGCCTGGTAAGCATAGGGGAAATGAACTGCCACAAGTGGCCAAGTCTGTGTGGGTTTTTTTATGCAGCATCATCTGTCACTCATCCAGGTTCCTCATGAAAAACATTTAAAAAAAAAAATTAAGCCATCAGAGTCTTAAAACCAGTAAGTATAATTATATGCCTATAGAGTACACACTTGCACAAGAGAAGATTGCTGGCTCCTCACCTGTACCAGCGCATTACCTGTCTAGATGCCTCGTGAAGTCCACTACCTTTGCACCTCTCAGGCAAGTTACCAATATTTTCTTGGAGATCACGCAGCTGCCTACAAGTGTGGACAATAACAAAACCTCTGTCACTGCCTGCTTCTTCCTACCCTGGAAATCTTCCAATATCTTCTTTCCTGTGGATGTATATCCTTCTCAACAGGAGATTATTCTTCTCTCACTGTCCTCTACCCTTATTAAGATGGTTGGTAGGAGACAAAATATAATAAAAAATGTGTTTAAAAATACCTTAGAAAACAACAAGAGCTCTAACAGATTTGGGAAGCACAACTTCCCCTGAAAAAAAAACATTTGTCTTTTTCCATTGTCTCTTATTTTCCATGTGGCTCCTGTTTTATAATTTCTGTCAAATTGACCAGTATGATTTTATTGATCTGTGGTTTCCAGTACCTCCTTTGAAAAAAATTTCCTTTTTCTTTTTCTCTTTTTTTTTTTCCCCCCACACATTGGCATCCTATTCGTATAGTGGGCACTCTTCTTTAGGCAAAAGATTATTCAGCATAATTAATAGTTTAGCAATTTCATACTTGAGTTCTTCTGGAACTCTTGAGTGAATGCCATCTGGTCCTAGGGATGCGATACTGTTAATTTTATTGATTCACTCTTAAAACTTTTCTACTGATTTTGAAACAGAACTTCAAATTCATCTCTTTTTAAGGAAAATTTCTGGTGTAAGGATCTCCCTAAACATATCAACACTGATCATGGAGAAGATTTCTTTTTTTCTATAGCCCTATCTTCTCTGTATGATCTTTTTACCTCTTGATCATCTCTTAGTCCTACAAACTCTCTGACAGATTTCCTTATTCTGGTGCTGGGGAAAAAAGATTTCATTTTTATGGTTTTAGCAATATGTTCTTCAAAATGATTTTTTTCTTTTTGTCCTACTGTATTATACTTTTATATTTAACTAGTTCTCTTCTGTTTCCCTTTTTTGGATGGTTTCATTCAGCTTTCTGAGAGATATCTTTTCAGTTCAAATAAGCCTTTTCACTTTGCCTGTTTAACCATATCATCTTTGGGGTTTTTGTCTTTTGTTCTTTTCTTTTTTTTTTTTTTTTTTTAATCTTTCTAGTCTTTTTGATGGGTTAGCCCTTTCACAACAGTCTCTGTAATTCACCCCCAACCACGATGTGAAAGGACAAAAAAATCCCACATCCAAAATAATGTCTGCAGTTTGACACAGATACATATAAAAAGCTCCCAATTTCAAACAGAACTCATAGGCAGTACAGAAATTCCCTGCTGAGATTTTAAAATGATTCTCACACTTGCCTTACTATGGAAATCATCTTCTTCCAAGGACCAAAATTAAACAGTAATAGGTTCCCTTTTTGGTTGTTTAGATATTTGACGGAGGTGCTGTTTCTATAAATACACACTGCAATTGCTTAAAATTGATTCCATTGCTTATTTAACAACTTTAATTTTCACTGAGTGCAGGGCTTAAAATGCTAGCACATGTCGTGTTCGCCTGGGTCAATTTTAAGAATAACTTGATCTGCTATATTTGCTTCCTTTTTAGTTTAGCTTTCCTGGTGTAGGTTGAAACCTGCCCTTGAAAATGTGTATGGCTCCCATTAATATCAATGGGAGCCATGTGTGTGCACTGAAGGACTAAATACTAAATTTACCCCCTAAGCACTTCCCCCATAATGACTGAGTGTCCTATTACAAAGTCATTCTTTAATTACCATTTTTAGTACAAACTTTTTCTTTTAATATATTCTAACTGATGATACAATTAATTCTCTGAAGTAAGTGTCATTGCATAGTAATTGGAAATACCATTAGTATTTTCATGCACTTTCCACAATCAAACTGCTTTACAAATATTTACTTACTTTTTCTCATAGCATTTTTTGGACTGCAGTGGCGTAGCTAGGTGAACATTTCCCAATTTTATATTTTAAAACTTGCCTACAGCTAGTGTTCAAGAAGTATGGCAGAATACATAATTTTACATTGCCTGTAACTTTTTCCTGATTAAACTTGGGTTTGCCTCTTTGTGTTTTACAGAGCTACGCCACAGCCACATCTGTGTTTTCATTCTGAATTGGATTCCTTCACAATCATAGACACTGCTTGCAATTAAATGCATAGAACCTGCTGCTTTAATTGAGTTCAGTCCAATTTGTCACTTCAAACTTCGGAAAATTATGTGTAAGGAAAGATTTACTTGCCAGTTTTATTCAGCTAAAGTTGATGGAAAACCTTTTGATCACTGAGCCATTAAACACATTTCAGAGTTGTGCCAAGCTAATTGCTCGAGCTTGCTTGAGTTTATTTGTATTTAAAACAATCTAAGTTGATATTTTCCAGCGCTGTGCAAACCATTATCTTTGCATGCACTTGTGTTTCCTTACTTAAGAGTTTTAGGGGTCTGATTCTGCTCTTACACACCCATAGGTGTAGATCAAGCAAAACTCTGTTCTCTTTGGGAAAACAAGGGTGGAAATGGTGCAGTAGTGGGTGCCAACCCAAATTTGTATGTCCATCTGTTAACTGGTGCAATCAGAAATTGACAGAGCCTCAGCAATGTTTATTCGTTGCAGAGTACCTGCTTCTGGTTATGACAATAAATCTCATGGTGCCTCAGCAGCCGAAGTGTAGACATGCCCTTCGGGATCTTGCTGGACCAGGGTGGAAGCATCCACTGGGAGCACAGCTGTAGATTACTAATAACAAGGCCTCCAGGTTTAGGGAGTCATGATCAGCATTGTTGCTGCCTTGCTTCTAAGAAATACAGTTGGGTTTTTTAATCCCTTGATTCCTGGATAAAACCAGTAATAGGAACTGCAAATTGGTTTTGCTTTGGTCTCATTACTTTAAGGAAAAACCTATGTTAAATTCTAAGTGCAGGCTACAGAGTCTTCATTTTTAAGACGTCTTTATAGGTCATGCAGTGCCAACCCAGGGATATTTTGTTAAACAGTATAAAAAAAATCATGTTGTCAGGTGAGTTCCTTGAAGAAAGAGAGTCACAAAATAAAACTTTAATACTTAAACTGTGTAGATCTTACAAGCAGGGTGGAGCTCTGGGCATTACAGAAATACATATAATCTTCCAGGTTGAGATACAGAGGTATGAAATGTGTATGCGACAGAAGGAGGTGGAGGAGACAGTCATTACTCTTCCACATATTTCCATTAGATACATTTCTGAAAATAAGAACTAGAAACTACCATCACTTACCTAAATTTCAAGGATGGGGGTCTGGTTTGCTTCTTATCTGGTAGCAGGCTACAAGTCTTAAAGGAATTAGAACAATTCAACTCTCACTGAATTCCCTTAGAATAACTGATTTGCACATGCAAATCATCATTCTAGTGACATAGGAAATACAGGTCCAGTTGTCCTCTTCCTAATCAGGCTTGTGTGGGTTTTAGCTGATCACTGGATTTTTCTGTCATAGAAGTCTCTTACTTGTAGAAGGGGAAAAATACCACTTCCTTACCATGGAGGCTAGTTCATAGGATATCAACAGGTCATTTAAAAATTTCTCAGGTATCTGGATGTCTCAGGTATCTTGATAATGCATAGGGTGATTCAGACTGGTGAGGTAAGAGCTCTTCACCTTAAAATTCACTTGCCCTGTAAAACTGACAGCAGCAACACAGGTTAGGGCTCTGAAGTTCAAGAGGAGATGCTATCTCAACCTGCTTCACGTGCGACGTTGTTTGCTCTCTAGTAAAAGATAGGCCATCTCATTGTCTTGTTGGGCCACAGCCAATATGAAAGCACATTGATAGACACATTAGATCTCGGTAATTCAGCAACTGAACTGGCAGTCCTCCCCCAACCCTTAAAAATTTAGCATAAAGATATCATGTAAATAGAAAGAGAATTCTTGACAATTACTTTTCTGTGGTTCTCTTCTCCTCCTTTGATGAAGTATGAAGATGTTTCATTAGAGTTTCAAGTAGTCACCCTTTGGCATGAATATTCTCCAGAGTCACGCTTTCTGTTTAGGGATCAGTGTAGTGGAACAGGCTGATAGGAGCAGCACAGAAACACCCGGTTTAGTCAGGGTTCCTTAAATTTATTAGAAAATTTGCAATAATTTTTACAATGGACCTGCATACCCGAAGGTCTGTGCAGACATCTCTTTTCCTTTGTTTTTATGGACGTAAAAGCACAAATAACACAAGAATGAATTGTGTATATTGTTTCAGGATGGCATTTACACTGTGTTCTCATTAAGACTCTCTTTATTTTATTTAGATTACAGTTTTTATATTTATGGTCTTGATTTCCTGGGCATGATCTCTTAGGATACACTTGACCTAGGGCATATCACTTAGAAGTTAGGTTTTGAGCATTTAACTACTATCACACAGGTTGTCTAAATTGCCATAAGAAGAATGAAAAGCCCAAAAGCAAGCTTCAAAGGCAATTGTGTTTTGAACCCAGGGAAGCAGCTGGTACAATGTTCTTAACAATATTTGCATTTTAACTAAATAAGCAAGTGTTTACTAGGCACAAGAGAAAGAAAATAAAATTCTGGCTGCATCCCAGATTAGCAGTCAGCTCAAATTGGTGAAGATAAAATAAAAATATCTTGATCTGGAAGACTTGCGAAAAACAGCCTCTCATAGTATTTCTGCATTCCTCTGAATATTTCACAATCTCAAAACTGTCCCTGTCAGGATTTCTCAATGTCCTGCCTGGGTTTTTTCTATTTGTCTTTATCTTGTTATCCCTTATACAAAATCCACATCAACAATCTAGGAAATTTCTTTTGCTGCACTACAAGTACATTTGCATGCACCTACATACCTGGACTAGCATCGTTTTCCTTTAGACTTTCCTTGGTGTAACTCTGTTTTTAACCACTGTGATAAGCCTGTTTTGCTGGGACAGTTGGTATCTCATCTACTCAAAGCAGATATCTAGGTAGTCCAATCGTTAAACGTTGATATTTTATATCTAACTTTTATCTACAATTTCCTATTCCTATAAAAGTCATCCTTGAATGGCCTTTAGCAATAGCTGAGTCTACAGTGGTGTAGTTTCCTTGCTCCTGGCCTCCTTAGACAATGAAGGTAGCTTTCACAGTGGCTTTCACAGGAGTTTTCCTACCCATAGGAGAATCTTCATGGCCACATCAGTCAACGTTCATACTACTAAAAGTTTTTGTGGAGCCTGTACCTCATACAGACTTCAATGCATCCCATAAACCCCTGGGTGGAGAGCAATGATCCTAACGCAAGCTCTGAATACTTTCCTTCTTCCAGCTCCAAACAAACTTCCTTCTTTCTGCTGGAAAAGCAGTTTTAGTGGCTTCTATGTCAGTTTTTCTTGAGGATTCTAGGACACAGATGACAACTGCAACACTATAAAAAGATGTCAAGATAACAGTTTTTCAAAATAAGATGTCGCTAATCCAAAAGGTGGATGTACGGACAAGGAAAATCCTGACTTCCTCAAACTACTGCTTTAGCATCACAAATCCACAATAGAACAGGTAATCTATGCTCTCCACAGTGCATACAGTCCTGTCTGCTGAAAATTCACCATATACTGGAATTATAGTATGGATGAAAGTTCTAACAGCATAGGAGATATATAGAAAGAAAAGGGAAGAAGTCAGCAGTAACAGTATGTGTTTTGTCTTCTTGGGATTATGTTGGTTAGTGGCATTCACACTTTCAATTTATAGATATACATATATGAATTTATATGTATAGGCAAAGAAATTTGACGTATATACAAGATGGAGGCATGAAAGGTCTAATTCCACAGCACAGTTAAAGCTGCAAAGTTATTTCACGATCCATCAAGAATGGCAGGAATAGGGTTAAAGACACTGTTACATCTGTGACTTTCTTGTAATCACCCTGAAATGCATGTTAACCTAGCCTGTTAATTCAGATTTTAAGATTTCTGTATTGAAGTGCTTCCGAAAGAGCATCATTTAGATTTTCCATTTAACTTCCTCAGAGGGGAGGTTGATGGCATATATCTGCTTCCCAAATTATTCTTTTTCATAAGAAGGCCATGGGCAGTCAGAGTGTATAATGGGAGTTGTGTAATGGGAGTTATGAGGGCTATAAAGCACCTCTAAACAAATTAAACCTTTAAAAAAAGGCCCAAAAAAAAAAAAAAAAAAAAAACCAAAAAACAAAACAGTAGCCTCATTTATTTCATAGCATTCCTGAAATAACTGACTGTAGCAAAGGGATCAGCACTGATGAAGTACTGCCCTGATAAGGAGCCTAAAAGGCATGTTGCAGAGAGACCTGGAAACTGAATTTATCACTTTCTTCTTTGCAGAAGGAAGTGTGAGGTTGCTTTCTTTGCACCTGTGGCTAATTACTATAGCCCTAATTGAGGTTACGAGAAATAAAAAAATATGCCCAAGAGGAAAGTCTGGACTGAAGAATAGAGAGGATAGATAGAGAAATACAGTGCCTAAATGCCAAATCCAGGGGATTCCATGGATGGAAATCCTGACCTTTGTGCAGTGTATTGGGTTTAAATGGCAAGGTTTGGGGGGCGGGGGGGAGCTACAGGGATGGCTTCTGTGGGAAGACACCAGGAGCTGCCACGGTGTTGGACAGAGTCAGTTTCAGCT
>NW_009622540.1:20685-74160 GCF_000690535.1 Cariama cristata
CTGAGCAAATGAGCAATGCTGGTGGTGGCTCTGTGATAACATACGGAAGAAAGGGTAAAAAAATTCTATTCAGTAGCTATGAGAGAGGGGAGTGAGAAAAATGTGAGAGAAAAAATTACACAGACACCAAAGTCACTGAAGAAGGAGTGGGAGGAGGTGCTCCTGGTGCCGGAGCAGAGTTTCCCTTGCATCCCATGGAGAATGCCTTGGTGAAGCAGGTTATCCCCTAGCAGTACATGGAGGCCCACACTGGACCAGATCCCCACCTGCAGCCTGTGGACAGCCCAGGCTGAAGCAAGCTTCTGGCAGGAACTGTGGCTCATGGAGAGGAGGTCAGCAGGATCAGGTGTGATGGCAGGATCTGTGGCCCATGAGGGACTGATCCATGCAGGAGCACTCTGTTCTTGAAGGACTGCGCCTCGTGGAAAAAAACCACGCTAGAGCAGTCCTTGAAGAACTGCAGCCCATGGGAAGGACCCAAGTTGGGGAAGTTCATGAAGGACCGTATCCTGTGGGAAGGACCCCACGCTGGAGCAGAGGAAGAGCATGAGGAAGAAGGATCGGCAGAGATGAAGTGTTACAGACTGACTGCAACTCCTATCCCCCTGTGCTGCTCAGGGAGGAGGAAACGGAAAAGTCAAGAGGGAAGTTGAGCCTGGGAAGAAGGGAGGAGTGAGTGGAAGGTATTTTTAGATTTGTTTTTGTTTCTCAATATCCTACTCTGTTATTAATTAGCAATAAACTAAATTAGTTTCCCCAAGTCAAGTCTGTTTTGCCTGTGAAGGTACATGGTGAGTGACCTCCCTGCCTTTATCTCAACCCATGAGCTTTTCATTGTATTTTCTCCCCGTGTCTTGCTGAAGAGGAGGAGTGGGACGGCAGCTTGGTGGGCATATCGTGGCAAATCAAAGTCAACACCACATGAAGTTAGTAAAAATCTTGCCATTTGGTTCCAAGACGCCTGGTCTTGGTGGCCAGAGAAGAGACAATCTGAAGAATAAATTGTCTATTTGAGTTAGCCCATTGGAAATGCCAGGCAGGTAGGAAGCCCCAACCTTCCTGCCCCTCTGAAGAGAGCCTTCATGAAGGCAAGCCTGTGCACTTGTTTAGGCTCTGCTTCCCATGTACACAAAGTGATCACAGAGGATATCTGCACTGCTACACATCAAGACGACAACCTAAGAGTAGACTTGAAACCCTCCCTTCTGCCCTGGAAGGGTTATTGCTTCCTACCTTGCCTGGGCTTCTGCAGCTCCCCAAAGGGGAAGAATTTGGGCATGTTTGAAGACTTTTTTTCAATTCCTGACCTGCAACAGGTGTCATGGATAGAGGCAAGGCTGAGAGTGCTCCAGAAGGTTTGCACAACTTGGTGAAATTTGAATTTCGCTGAAAGACCATTTGGCCTACAATCAGTGGTAGATGCCAGGTGCTGAGGGAAAAACAAAAGGACAAAGCAAGCATGGAGCCATCCTTCCTCCAGCTACCAATGATTTGCAGCTCAGGAAATACTTAAGCCAGAGGCAGTTTCTGTACATCTAGAAATCTTCAAGGTTCCCTTTATAATCAAGAGAAATAATCAGGTTTTTCTAAGGCCTAATTATCTCACTATAAGGTAGTTATTTTGAATCAGTCAAATTAATCATTCCCTAGGAGGACTTACATCTTTCCTACGACTGTAAGGAGGAGAAGGTGAAAACTAGCTTGTGTGCAGATATCTACACTGCAGATGACTGAAGTAAGGTTAGATGACTCCTATCACTGTACGTGTGCAGTCAGTAGGGTGGAGGTAAACCTTCTTTGGACCTAAAATGTTTAAATCAGAGCAGAGCTTGCAGTATAGCAGTTACTGATGGCCTCCTAACACAGGTGTAAAAAAGTCGAGGAGTATTTTATAGCCATCCTTGCCCTGAGCATATTGGAGGAAAACTGGTAAAAAACAAGTTTGCATTGTCTAAGGAAAATATATGAAATCTCTCTTTCTGTAAAGTAGGTGGAAAAGAAGTTGACAGATTGGCAAAGTTACTCAGTGAAGAGTACACAACTGTGCTATTGCTTGAACTTTCAGAGGGGCATGATAGGGTCATGTGTTTCACAATTCATCTGAGAGTTTGTCTGCAGTCAGGTCAGAGAAGACATCAGACATCTTCAAACTCTTCTGTTCCATTAGTAGTTCCTCTGATCAGCAGTAGTCTCTCCGCACTCCCTCCCTTCCTCTCTCTCTGTACTTCATGTGATTTAAAGAGTAAAATTCCTGCTTCCTTAGCTCTGAGCTGCAGGGGGGCTCACTTTCCCATCCAAAGGATGCACAATATGGGGATATGCCTTGCAGACTTTTTCCTTTTGAATGGGTTTCAAAAATTGATGATGTGATTTGAGCAGATTTTAGCTATAGGACCTTTCAGGGTCTGGTGTCTGGTGAGTTTTGTATTTGGGTGATTTGAAGACAAATATTTGGAGCCAGGTGGCTTGTTGCAGAAAAAATGTTGATATAAAGGAGGAAAAAGAGCAATTATTTTAAAGTTTGCTTTCTCTCCTGTGGTTAATTCACCCAATTATAAGCTGATGACTGTTTGCTTGGTTTGGGAAATGGGTCAATGGAAGGCTTCCTACAGGCACAAAGGAAAACTTGCACTTACTTTAGATAAAGAAAAACAAGCAAAAGAAAAAAAGTAGTTACAGACTGTTCTGCCAGCAAAGTTTCAACATAGAGAAATCCAGAAAGATCAGCATTGCTGTCCTCCAGAGATCTCACTTGTAAAATAAGCTCTTGAAGTTTGAAACTATCCTTTCATTGTGTGTTTGGGAAATGCCTAGGATTCTGGATCCCCAGTCCACATATGAACTTTTATGTAGTCGCAATACAGGAAAAATATAATAACAAATCAAATATCTGCATTCTTGTTGGACAGCATAAGTGGGGTTCAATTAAATGAAGTGAGACTTTTGTTTGCCTTCAGCTTCGATTGGCAAAGCAGAACTAACTGACTCAATTAGTCCAGAGGCAAATGCCACACCGGGATGTGTGAATAGGATGGGTGGCTTTGAATTGAATGCTTGTTCATATTTTATTGGCTTCACTGAAACCTAAAAATCCAAAGCCATAAGAAACAGCTAAAAATTAAAAGAATATTTCTCTGGCACAATTTAAAAAGCTTGGCCTGTTTTCAAGTGAATGCAAGAAAACAATAATTTAAGCCAACACAGAGTTGAGGGGAGAAGGGATCAAATGTGAAGAGGCTGAGAAACAATGTGCTCCCTCACCATGATTTCAGCTGCCACCTTTGCTCTCTCCTGTACCACCTCTCACTGTGGAGACTCACAGGTCACTCTTAAGTTTGTCTCAAGTCTGTTCACCTCTGTAAAAGTCATGTGTACAGAATTAAACTCTTGTAGTTCATTAAAGCACACCAAGGTGAAGGTAACTGTAATTGTACATAATTAACTTTTTTTTCCTGTTCCTTAATAGTTGAGATTATGGATATTGTTTCCATAGTTTGCAGTAATGAGGCCTGAACTCTCATTTTCTTTTAAAAAATAGGGTATAATAAGGCAGCTGCTAGACGGTTTGTAAAAAAAATACCTTCTTCTAGATGTCTGTGTCTGCAGAAAATTTCACCTTGCAGTGGAGGTGGGAAGATTTCTTCTCTACAGCTATGCTCTGCAGACTAGACCCAAGTTGATCATGACAAAGCATCATAGAAATGGGTAGTTCAGGCAGGTGAATTTATTTAAAATTACTTAAAATCTACTGCATACACCTCAATGTGTCAAGAAGTCATAAGGAAATCCTGGAGCTACTACAAAAAATAAGTAAGAGAAGGAGCCATAGAAGGTGTTAGCCAGTTGTTGCATCATTATTTCAGGGTCCATCTAGACTAGGCCTGTTGAGATAGCCCAAAGCAGAGATATTTTTGTTGGCTGTAAGTGTAGGCACACCCTACATCAGTGTGCCTGTCTCTTTTTAATTCATCCACCATTGCTGTCACAGGGTATCTGCTTCAGAGCAACAGAAGCTATGTTCCTCTGAGCTCAGTAACTGGCCAGTTTAGTTAGCTTGGCTTCTTCCTGATACTTCTCAAGGTCTTTTAAGTGTAAACAAGATCGTTAAACATTTAATTTGACATTTAGTACCTTTAAATATTCATAAGCTAGTATCTGCTCCAGAGCAACAGAAGCTGTGGGAGATGTTCCTCTGAGCTCAGTAACTGGCCAGTTTAGTTAGCTTGGCTTCTTCCTGATACTTCTCAAGGTCTTTTAAGTGTAAACAAGATCGTTAAACATTTAATTTGACATTTAGTACCTTTAAATATTCATAAGCTATTGAATATTAAGGGCACACCTACTGCAGAATTCAAGCCTGACTGAACCTCTCACAGTGTGCGTGTGAAAGCCAAGGCATGGGCACCAGACAGAGCTGTGGTATGTGTTGTGCAAATCCCTTTTGCCACTAAAAGAAACGGACTTCTCTTCTGGAAGAGCTGAAGGGGCAGCTGGAGTTCTGTCCTTCCCTAACAAGATTGTCTTGTGGTATCCAGCTAAGAGACCTCTCTGACTTAAGGGGTTCACTTAAACACTACTAAACCCATAGCATACTTTGTTATGTTGTCGATGGATTTCCAATGCACAGGAGTCTTTTGGCCAGCACCTAAACTGCAACATAGTCTGGGATCTGGGCATAGGAAGCTAAGTATAAGCTAGAGCAGCCCTAAGGCCACTCTAATTTATGCTGGCAACCAAACAAATTACTGGAGTAGAAAAGTGGCATAAAGCCTAAGTTGCCTTCAATCCATCCCCAAGCATGCTCTGTCAAATGCAGTGACAAAATCAGGATAGAATCAAGGACTCGATACTGAAAGTTTCTCTCTGGTTTTATTGCAAAATTTTCCATGCAGTAGTATTTCTCTACTGTGATTTCTTATTATCACTCTTTTAGTGCTCTCATGTTATCTATCTGCTGAAGAAGTACTTTGACTTCATGGTAAAATCAGCACTCACATATCCGATAGATTTTTCATTTTTTTTAACAAAAAAAAAGAAAAAAAACTAATGCAAAGGACTTTTTTTTCCTTGGACAGTCAGAAAAAATACATTAAATAGTATCAGCTAACTTTTTTTTTTTCCCCTGATGAGCAGGAGACTGTTTAAATGAGTGGGATGGTGGTCTACAGATTAGGAAATGAAGGTTTTTAGCAGGGGAGAAGAGGTTGGTTGTATGCTAGGGTGGGCCTGTAAACTGAAAATGGTTAATCCTGAAAGCTGGATCTAGCAACAACAAAAATCCAAAAATATTCCACTTTAAGAGTTGTTTGCCGTAATCAGATTACAGGATTCTTTATAAGATTTCATAACCTTTTCAAAGAAGCACTTCTGCAAATGAAGCTCTATATAATCCTAGTAGGGAGGATCTTACAGGCAGCTATTTTGTTTTAGCACATAATTATATGTAATTTGTCTAAATATTTTGTTAATTGTTTAAATTCTTAACATATTGCAGTGTGTGCGTTCCTTTTCAGTGCTTTCCCATTCACTTTTTAAATAAGACAGAAAATGTCATGTCTGGGTTCCTCTTTTAAATATACTCTTTTTGTAGATGGTAACTAGATTCCCTTGGCTTAAAACACCTCAAATTTCAAAGCATGTGCATTCTTCAGGAAACAGGTACACCCCCACATGCAGAGTATATCAGATGAAATTGCTTTAAAATAATCCTATAATTTTTCGTGAGGAATGACAGATATTTTTTAAAAAAAAAAAAAAAAAAGAAAAACTATTCCCAGGAGACATTTTGATAAGAGCTTTAAGTTGATTACTTTTTATATCCTGTGTCCTGTTTGGCTGATAAGCTCCCAATCTCCGTCCTTTCACATTGTTTTTATCTTCCTGTGCTGAACCAATCTACTCAATGTCATCTTTCAGTTGCTGGCGTGAAGGTGGTGATGAAGTGGGGAGAGAGAGGAAACATGAGAGTGGCACAGTCCAGCACCAAGTCAAAGATTAGGGGTCAGTCTGCCCACACAGATAACTGCTACATTCCCAGGAATTGAATTTATTAATCTTTGGAATGCTGTTCATCTTTCATTAATCATATAAGCTATAACAGAGTCTTTGATCTAAATGCAGCGTAGCCAGAAACCTCCTGCTTCTTTTGGCTCTGATCTATGAAATCTGAGTTGTTGGGAGAAATGCCCTCCCCTCTTCTTTTAAACCTATCTCCTAACACTCTCCTACTCGATTTACAGAGAAATGGGATGGTTTCATGGCTAAGTCATTGTGCTGGAGTTTCAGCAGTCTGGATCTGCTGCACGACCCTTGGCAAATGCTGTCTGCCGCTATCAGCAGAAAGGTGATTCTACTGATCGAGAGGTGTCTGTTCACTACTGATCTCCGCTGTATCTGAACTGTTTTGTTTCATAGGGTCCCCTCCATCAACTTGGCTCTGCCAAAAGCACAGTCTTACCAAAAGAGGGTAGAAGTCCTGTCCTGGGTTACACCAATCCCATTGTGCTTTGATGCAGACAGTGACTTGCTTCATTGGTGCTAGAGGGCACTGAGATGTTTAGAAAGACCATGTTGTATGAGTACCTTACTAATTTCATCAAACTGATTCTTTTTCTAACCAGAAAAAAAAGAAAAAAAAGAAAAAGGTGCCAATTGACTATGAGATTCTGCTATTTAATCTTTTGTAGGCGAGTACACCATCTAGCATGGCTTCCTTGGAGCACAATTAAAATTGTTTGCTGCTCTGTATTTTGTAAACGTATGATATGAAAGCACTGTGAAATTAAATTACAGGATCTCGAACACCACTGGCACTCTGAAATACAGTCATACTGTTATGAATTGGGTGTGGATTATTGATACAATCAAAATACATTTAAACTGGGTAGTTAGTTAAAAAAAAAAAAAAGAAAATAAAACAATGAACATCCTCATATGTGTACCTATGCCACAAAGTCCCTGCAGGTAGTATCTTGGTAGAGCTTCACTGACTTCTGAGGGACTCAGAACTTCTTTCAAGGCATCATGCACCTGATTCCAGCCCCACAGCTGATTCTGCTTTTTTGATATGTGCGGTTCACAATACATACAGCAGGATGATAGCGTCAAGGAGATAGAGTGATAGGGAGGGAGGAAAAAGTAGGACAGAAACTTGAGGGAGAGGAAAAGTAGCACAGAAAATCTGTGACAGCACCAAATGAACTGAGCTGGTGCCTTTCAACATAGATGCTGAGATGGAAAATGGTCTGAGAATCATTCAACTGATCACCTTCTGACACCCATAGGACCCTCCACTCCTGCTTGTACACTGTCTGCCATCTCCCTGAATCTTCACCCTTGTCCCATGTTCCACCAGAGGCAACCTCCCCAGTGTGAGAATGGGTATGGTACATGTCTGCAGCGTCAGATCAGATTTATTAAGTAAATAGTCACTGCCTCCCTCTGAAGTAAAAACGTACTGCGAGACATTAGTTGCATTTGGCTAGCTGAGAAGCAGAGAGACTCTGCAAGTGCCCAGATTTGCACAATTAGCAAAGACTGTTTGCTGTATAGATAGAAGTGCCGTTCCTTTAGGAAGAATGAATCTTGATATTTCATTTCATACTTTGAACTATTTACTTTAAAGATTCACTTCTTTGATTGTATTCAGCAGCTACAATAAATAGAGGTCCTTGCTAGAACACTGATTCACAGAAAATATATGTATGTGTAGTCTCTTACATTTTCAAGTAGTATAATCGATATTAATTGTTGCATTGTAAAGTAAGATTCATTGTTCACTATGAATGGGATGGAATATGAGTTTCATTAAATCTTCTCTATTTCAGTGCAATACAACAAAAGCCAAGTTAAACTGCAGCTTTGGGAATTTCTGCAGATGGTATAAATGGAATGTATAAGAACTTAGTAAAAAAAGTCATGTTTCAAAAGTGTCAAAACATAATTCAACATGTTTAGAGTCCCCTTGTAGAATGACACAGAGAGAGAAAATATAATCAATTGATTCATGGTAGACAGAGTTGAGACCATCAGGTTTACACTTGGCTCTGCCACTGTTTTCTCTGTGTGACTTCTGGCCAAGCCATTCAGTATCACCATGACTCAGTTTCCCAGTTGTAAAACAAGGAGTAGTTGTGTGCCTACAGCACCCAGCTGTTGTGAAGATCATTTCTGCAAAATGCCTGGATAAACGCAGATGCATAAGAGTCCTGTAAGGTTGGCAGTGAGCTTTTTGCAGTTTGCCTGAATCGAGGAGAGACAAGATGATATGAAGAACAGAGGTGTTAAACATCCTTCCCGAGGGCTGATTCCATTCTGCTTCGTATGTTTATGGCACATTCAGATTTGGCAGAATCTAAGGGATGTTTTTTTTTAAATATCTGAAGTGTATCCTTTAGTTGGAAGAAAAACTTCCCAAATGTACAGAGCCACTGACTCAGTGTTTATTTTACTGAATCAAAAGCCTAAAACCGTGTCTTTGAGATATGCATATTTCTCACCTCTCTTTTGTTTGGGATGCTGTGCTAAAGTCTCAGACTTTCTCGTGTAATCATTCACAATGAAATTATTGATCTGTTATAAGATAAAGGTAAAGCCCATGGTGGGAAATTAGGAGTTGCTATAGTCAAGATACGTGAATGGACAAAAAAAGGGAGAGACATGAATAAAGAGAAGAAGAAAGGCACAAAAAGAAAGATGAAGAATATTAAAGCTGTGATTATGAAGGTGAAAATGCTTTTGAAAACTGGGGTAATTGATAAGATACATTTGTTATGATACATTCATATTTTGTAGCATAGTAGGCATATTTTTATTATAATTTTTGTTTTGAAACAAAAACCAGGTTTTTTTCTTTCTAAATTTTCCTTTTGCCTTTTTTGCATACCACCTAGGTGGCTATCATGTTGTTTTCAACTTCATTAAGAGGTAGAGCTCAGTAGCCTTTTAATGGAAATGACAGGCAGTAACACCTAAATCTGTTCCTCCAGTCCCCTCCTTGTTAGACACTGGGAAATTCACTCAATCTCTCTTTCAGTATGTTATAATACATTGGATGATCAGAGGTGAAGCCTAGAGGGTTACATCCAGAAAAGATTCAGGCAACTAATACCTACCTTACACTGAATTTTAGTGCTAACATCGCTTTGAGCCATCCAGAAATCAAATCAAATGACAAGCTGTCTATGCTGCACAAAGGAGATTGGCACAGGGAAACCTGACTTGGGAAACTGTACCAGATTTCTCTAGCTATTTTAGCACTGTGCCACACCCACTGTAATAAGTATCTTTTATAGATATAGTACAGCTAGAAATGCATTGATGTGACTCATTAAACCAGAACAGAAACTGGAACTGAGGGCTCCTCTCTGCCCCAAGGTGTCCGTGTCGTTGAGTTACATGCTTTACCTCTGGCTGTCCAAAACTTGCTTTCTTCCTACCTCTTGGTCTGCCTTCAACAAGGAGAGGTAGCACATCTTCAATAGCCTTATCTGTACTCAGGGCACTCTGGAGATCTATGAATCGTGTTTCCCGCAAGCTGAGAAGGTCATTTAACCCAAGTTTCCCACTTGCTGAACCAGGCTTAAGTTGGACATCACCCTTGCTCATATGCTTGTCTACAGCCAGAGGAATAACTGAGGTGTTGAAGTGTTGAGAGAGCTTTGGCACCAAATCTCAATCTCATATTGGCTCAGGCCAGCAGTGACATGCCCAAGAGGCAGAATTTGAAATCTTCCATCAGGCTTTCTTTTTGGCTCATGCCAGCCTTTTCTGGCTCAAAATTGTGAATTGTGTTATTATGGGCTGAACTCTGCCTGCCATTATTTGACATTTTTTTTCTGTAAGACTTCTAAGATAGATAGAAGCTTCGAAAAGTGAATAGCTGAAAAATAGCACAGTTAGTTGTTAATTCTTCTTAGAAAACTTACATTATTAGTGGTCCTTGGGTTTTAATGCTTCTTCTTATACTGATTTTTTTTTTTTTACTTCATTCCCAGTAGTCACTGGGCTGAAGTACTGAATAAAACACAAACCCAGAGGAATTCTGATGGAAAAAAGAGTATATTCAACAGGGAAAAAAAAGAGTCGGAAGTTGGTCCTTCCATGTGTTGGATGCACTCCAGTATTATCATGGGAAGGAGAATGGGTCACTCCCATTAAGCCTACTGACAATGGAGCTAGAGCAGTGCCTGACTAAATACGGTTATGTGGCAAGCTGTGTTGTATGGAGACTGAACAAACAAAAAAACAAAGCAAAGCTCCAGGAGGTCGTCTTAGAAAAATCAAGTGATTAAGAAAACGATTATCAGGAATGAAATAGTGACATTACATTGCTCTTGAAAAGTGGAGTAGAAAAGGAGATAGGAGATGTGTTCCTCATATATCAAAAGTATTAAAAGGGATTACCATTGTGACCTGTAGCTGAATACAGTCTTGTCCTCTAACATGAACGTGCAGACTCTGGAAGTTAAACTGAAATGGCAGTAAGCTTGTTATTACTTGAATGAGTAAAGAGTCTTCATGATACTGCCCTTAGAAGACCATGGTATATAAAGGAACACATGGTAAATATTTTTTCTGAGCTGGATTGGAGTGTGCAGCACTAATCTGTTGTGTTATAACAACTGAGTTAGGGACATTCAGCGATCAACTCCGTTGCATGACTCTGCGGAGTCTGAATGTGATGTCAGCTGGTTAATAGATACATTAAAACTGGAGTGGGAACGAACCTCCCTTGGTTCACTGTAAAATGCTTTTCATTGCTTACCTGTAGCAAGACAAACGCAGCTTCCTTTGCTTGGTTTACGAGGGATTTATAATGACAAGAGAAGTATTCGAGGCTGACAAAACTAAAAGACCAAAGGTCTAAATTCTTTCTTGCATCAAGATCCAATTGGCAGAAGGTGAAAAAAGGGTGAGAAGGAAGTGCAAGGGCAGTAGGGAATCTTTTGAAGTACTGTCTGCAAATTTAATACGAAGGTTAACGCTTCTTATGACAGCTAGTGATGGCCTCTCAGGAGCATTTTTTGGAGCGTGGTCCTATTTTACCCCATTTGCCCTCACACATTCACATGGATTTGGTCCCTTGTGGGATACTAGACTTCCTATGCTGATTTTATTATAACTGAAAATATTTCCCTCTCCTGCCTGTTCTGAGAATACTTTTATAGAAGTTAAACACGCTTAGAAAGAGGTGTGTCTTTAAATAAGTCAGGATACAGTCATGAGTCTGAAAATTGAATGATTTTAAAATATTAACATGCAACAGATAGAACTGAAATGACAATATGTTTATGTGGGATTGTGGTTTTTAATGTTGTTCCAGGTATCTGTAAGCTCTACTGATATTAAGGACTGCATTTCCAAAACAACTAGTTATTCTGAGTGCTCAGAAAAAAAATACTTCATAAATGCCACTATATTTTATCAGGACCAAAGAGAAGTCCTGAAAATCACCCTCTTGAGGTATTCAAATCTGAGTCCTGAAAACTGAGCTATCCAAGTTCATCAGTGTTTTGAAAACGTAACTTCAAATAATGCAAGTCCTAGTTTTAAAGTCCTCCTTTTTGTCACTCATTGAGATGCATCCTTTGTAAGAGAGGCAGAGTGTAGCAAGGATAAAGCTAAACTGTTCCATGCTCCTCAAAACGTCATGAGATAGAATTAAACTGAAATCAGTTGTTGGTTCACTGAACTGCAGGAAGATATTCAGCCTTGGGGGATTTCTTTCCTCCCTGTCTGTAGCCACATGAAATTTAAGTATCTTAATCTAGTCAGAGGAGATAGAGAGAGAAATGTAACTCCATATGGTGGTATCTCAGGTTAGACTGGGTTGTTGTCTGTATGTAGCGCTCTCTCTCCATTGGCCAGTTTGGATTAGATTATTTCTCTGATAAGTATTTCCAGAGACTTTGGGTCTGTTGCCTTGAGATGCTGCTGGGGAAGTATCATAAGCTACCACGCATAAGATTTGCCTTCCCTAACTTTAGATATCTACAGTGCAGGTGACTCTATGTAAGCTGGTTGACTGGAATCAGACGTCCAGAATGAGACAAGTAACACAGGATAAGATTAATCTAATTTATTTCAGAAGTTTGTTTTAAGATGAAGTGATTCTACTTCTGGAGGTGTATTTCCTCTACATGATGTCAGAAGTATAAAGGAAGTTCAGGTTGGCTAAGTCAGATGAAGAAATTTACACATTACAGAAGTTTGCATTTGGGTAAATATTCCTGCTCCGTAACCACATCTATATTCTTTAGATAACAGACTACAATAGCTTCCCTACCTTTAAATGCAAAAGTTAAATAACTTGTAAACTGTGCTTGTTTTGGTAGATCAATAAAGCTGTTATCCCTTGTGTAAATGCTTTATTATGTAATTTTTAAATTCATGCCATTTGTTCAATAGTTTGTAACATATTCTTGTACTGTCATTACAATTTGAAGTATATGTAAGTACACAATACCCAACACACAGGCCCAGCTCTGGTTTAACACACAAATAATATGAATTCTGCATGTCAGCATTTTGCAAAATGTGATTTAATCAGGACATTTTTTGACAATGAGAAATATTCCAAAGAAACACCTGTAACAAACATCTCAGAGTGAGTTCTTCACTGGTTTCATGCCAATTTGAATGAAGAAATAGTTATGGTATTTCTTGTACAAGGCACGAAGTACAAAACAAGGAAACAGTTGACGGCATCTTCATTCAAAATTGTTTTTCTTAATTCTTCCTACTTCTGTCCCAGGCTCCAGAGATAAATCAAATATCTGAAGCATTTATATAAAACTTCTCTAGATGTTCTTCTTGACAAAGTGGCCACTCACTATCACCAACATAACAATGGTGGAAAACCATGAGAATGCTTTTTAGATGAGTTACTTTCAGTTTAGCCTATAGAAAACCACTTTGGGGTGAAGTTCTGGCTTCACAAAAATGATCTAACCATTACTGAGGTCAACAGGGCCAAGACTTCACCCTCTTCTTCTATTTCCCTGTCTCTGTAAGTGGAGGACCATTAAGGAATGTGTTAATTAATGTTTGCTTAGGGCTTTGGAAAGGCAGCCTGCCACCAAAGTGCTCATTAACAGTGGCAAACATCAGAGCTGGTGTCCCCACTCCTCACCGCAGGAAGCAGAGCCACTCTCACTCTTCATCCATTGACTGTCATCTCTGCACGATCCTCCGGGTCGTCTGAGTTGTCCAGCAACAGCACTTCCATCTAATCAAATTAATTCTCCTGTGGTAGATACTAATCAAAATCCTCCTGCCACCCTCATTTCAAACTTCAAATACATTTTATTCTGGTTTTGCTTCTTATGTTGTAGTGGGAGGGAGGGATAAGATTAAAGAAAAACCCAAACTGTGTGGAAAAGGGGCACAAGTGCACCAAATTCTGTGGCAGAAGGTAATAATTATGGTAGTAAACTGCATTTCTAGATGAACAGCAAGTTTTAATATTAGACACTGGCGTGAGTATACACCTCTGCAGCCATGTTCCTGGGCTCCTGAGAACAAAGCTGTTTGAAGGAGGTGCTCAGGAGCCCTTAGCTGGAGAAACGTTAGCCAGAGCTGTACGGCGTGCCAGCATTTCCCCCAGCACCTCCATCTCTCTTGATACCACACAGGATCTTGTGAGATATGTGAGTGAAAAGTGCTGGGATGGAGATGACACAGTAAAGCAGAGAGAGGGAGAGAGAGAGTGTGCCAAGCTCTAGGGAGTATATAAATATATTATAAAGCTCTGGAACACTCAATAATTAATCCTGAGCAAGAAGTCTCTCTCGTTTTCTCTCATCTTTTTTTTCTTTTTTTTTTTTTTCGCTGTGGAAAGAACAACAAAATAAAGGCTTAGGAATTTCCTCCCCCCACTAAATTCAGTGGCTAAAGCAAAAAATATTTTAGTTTAACCCTTGATATACATAAAGATATCTGTTATTTGCTCACATATCTTTCCCCTCTGTTCCCTTTTCTTCTCCTTTCCTTTGCAGCTTTTTTTAACCCATGACAGGAGACTGACTTGCCTCCTACTTTCTGGTTTCCCTCACACTGTGCTGCTCAGGTTTTAATCAGAATTTCTGGAGCAATCCCAAATGTCGCTTGTCCTTGTTTCCTTGTGCAGTTTAACCTTCTACAGTGGCTCTCGCTTTCAGCAATGCGTGCTGCAGGTGATGTCTGCATCAGCCTTTTTTGCTGCTGAACAGTCTGGGTTGTCTCATTTTCTGCTCTCAGTCTGAGGCTTTGTCCTCTTCATTTAACTGTGAGGTGATAAGGCTGCAGGATGTGTCTTAATGTAGCTGCTCCCAAGGTAGATCCTAACGAGCTGATGTGGTTATATGACACTGGGAGGTTTGTCAACCACGATGCAGTGACGAGATAGCGGCGTTCGGTGTCCCTGGGCTGGCGCTGGCTTGTCTTCTGCTGGTCTGTGCTGGCTAACAGGAGATGCAGACTTGGGAATTTGGTTGTTTTTTTAGAGATTTGTCTCTCATGCTGAAATATAGTAACTGCTTCCCAGGAACCACTCCTTGGGACTCCTAATTTTCCTCCTGTTTTTTTTCTCAAGTAGCATGTTTGCACACACCTGCATCTGCAGAAGGAGTTGCAGATAGTTTAATCAAAAGTGGAGATAATAGGGCAGCTCTGTTAACTGTCAGTGTTTCCTCCTGAAAATAAACTCCTCTTAATATTGTCAGTGTTTATCATTTCATTTACACTAGAAAAATGCCCTGAGTTGGGTCCCTCTTATGTTAGGCAATGAGAATAAAACACAGCCCTTGACCTGAAAAAAAAGATCTTTGCAGGCTGAATAAATAAAAGACAAAAGAGACAGGAGGAACTCCTGCAGAAATGAGCAGAAAGAGGAATGTTTTCAAATGTCATGTTAGATTTACAATGCTGGTACTTCTCATTTTTGCTCAGTCTTTGTTGAATCTGCCTTTCTTTTGTTTGTTTGTGGGTATATTCTATTGTGTGTTCTCAGTTGATTCAGGGTTCGGAGGGAAGGCTGAAATCCGTCGGGTTATTTTAAGACACAAATTCATGATGGTTAGTGGAAAAGGGCTTCAGTTATTACTCAGTTTTGTCTTCAAGATGGCCCTGCGGTATGGCTATGTCAATGCTACATTTGCTAAATGAAAGTCTATGTATCTGAAGTGGTTTAAATACAATAACACACACCAAAAAAAAGAACAAAACAAAAACCCCAAACCAGATTAAAATAACATTTAAAAAGGCAAAATTAAAAATATAATAAAGTACAGTAAAATAAAATAAATCCAGAATAGCCTACTATTGTTATACAACACTCGGAGCAGGAGTTGCCATCCTTCTCTTCCATCTTAAATTAGCCTGTCCCATTGGTGATATTGAAATGAATGCCTTTTTATTTACATGTACAACTTTAATTTATACATAAAACCTGGTAATAACTAAAGATTTTCCTCCTTATAGTAATGCTAACACTGAGTATAATCGTTGCCTTCATTGTCAGACAATGGAAAACTAAGTTGAGAATAAGCTGATGCATTAGTTCATTCAAAACTAATCATAGCATAATGGTATTTATTATTACCCAAGATATTTCCACAGCTAATTTTTCCGAAAGATCATGTAGTGTAATGATCCTAGGTTTTACTTGGTTCACACCCTTTGCCTCAGATTCCCCATCCATAAAACATCTCTAATGACTCTTAGATTTCTTTTGTGAAGTACTTGGAGATTTAGTGATGAGAAGCACTAATAAAAAGGGGTAATAGGAACAGAGCATAGGACTTAAATTTAAAGAAATTCATAGAAGAATAAAAAATATCGCCATTGATTGCCTTACAACAAATCCTTCAGGAAGTAAATGCAGCGTGAAAGAAATTTAAATCACTGAGTTAAAAATTCAACCTTATTAAAAATGGTTATGTCTGACTGAGAGTATTCGGGTTTTTTCTCACAGTGATAGTATGGTCAGCCCTGTAAAAGTGTAGCATTGGTCAAAAAGTCTTTATTAAACCATGTAACTAAGCAATTAATGTTGCAAGTGACACCTTGACTCCACTAATCATTCAGGACATGGCAAGAGGCAGAAAAACAGGGAACTGTCATGATTCAGAAGGAGAGCTGGAGCAATGTGTAATCCTTGTTTTCACCAACATAAGCTCTTTAGGGATTAGGGATTGTTATTATATTTGTGTCTTGTTAAGCTGAGTACCTTGACTGTGCTGAATAAATAATAAAATAATTAAGAACAGCAAGCATCTAAAACATGAAGGAAAACAGAAAGAGTGCGGAAAGTAAAGGTGAGATTGTTTTGTTACTCAGTTGTATTTATAGTCTTGTGGGAATTGTGAGCTTTTAGGGTTTTCATATATGCGAACTAAAGTGTAAATGTTTGATTTGGGCCACGAAGGATGATTTCCCTAGTCCTGTGTATTCAGCTGAGCGAAAGAATGAAATCAGTAAGTGTGAATGTTTGTCAAATTACATTTGGACATAATAAGAGAGAAAGCTGATCATCATGCTCAAGAGAGAGCAAAGGATGTAGACTCCAAATCATGATAGAAAAAGAAAGAATTATGTGCTGCTTTGCTTCATATCCAGCCTTTATCGCTGCACGATCTGAGTGCTTTCCAGTAGCGCATTAAGCAGTATGACTAACATCTGTCACATCAAGATCTGTTCTCCTTGTCACTTTTTCCATCACCACCACTCCCCTTGAAAAGTGGGAGCATTTGATGTGCAGGAGACAGTTTCATTTTGATAGGTTTTGGGAGGGGGTTTTGTGTGCCTTTTTTTTTTTTTTTTTTTTTTTTGCCAATGCACAGACAGCTCTCTGTTTAAGTTGGAGAGTGCAGTGGAGTCACATTTGAAACAGAGATGATAAAGTCTGCAGTAGTCCTGCAGAAGTTTGTTAACCTCTCACACACTCAACAGTTCCTAAAGATAGAAGGTTTTTCTGTGGACTTTTAGAGAAAAGGTCAGATTCTGAGTCTGATCCAGGATTCCATGGGAGGGTGTTATCGACAGATTGAATCACAGAAGTGTTACAAAACCCAAAAGTGCCATCAGTAGAACTGTGCAAGGATTTGGGGGAGATTCCGAGAACGGGTCAAACCTTGAGCTTCAAACTCAGCCCTTAAGTCTCATACAAGTCAAGAAGAGTTTTGCTTCAGGAGGAACAGACTGATGATTTCACAATTTGGCCTTGCTAATGATAACACTGATAAAACTCCAAGGTTTGTAGATGTTGGTTCTGTTTCACTCTGTTCTCCACAGATGATTGTGTTGATGCTGATTTGAACTGCATTGGCATTCATGAAGTTATTTCTCATTTTAACACTCAGATAACTGGGAGCAGGACCAGGACATCTGGGTTTCAGATTTTCCCTGAAATGTGGTTGCTGGGATTTGTGTTGTTGGTTTTTGAAAAGAACGAAACATATTCAGCCAGACTGTAAAGGAGAAAATAATCAATTCCAGTGATTTTAAACATTTTTTTATTTAGGAATCATTACCATCTTCAGTTGGAGGTATTCCTCTCTATGAGATGTCACTTATTTGCATTTCACTTGCTTTCTCTCAGTTTTCTTTTGCAGATCTGTTAGAACTTGTCTACAGATCCCATTGTGGTCTGTGGACTGGTGTTAAAAATCATTATCTGTCTGAATTAAGAGTTGTATAGGGACTTCACAGGCAAGAGATTCACTGTAACTGTCATGATTATATTGAAAATTTTGCTTTATTAGATTTATTTTTCTGTAATTTGCACCTTCAGAAATTATGACTTCATGTGAAGACCTGAGCTTTCAGTTATGTATAAAAGGAAAATTTGAAAATATGACCGCAGTACAGCCTTTTAATAACTTGTAGATATTTTCAGAAGAGTAATTAATGATTTCAGAATATTCAGGGTTAACTGTACTGCAGGTATTTGGAGCAGTTATAAGGAGAATGATGCAACTTCCTCTCCTCCCTTCCAGGACTACCAGGAAGGTTTGGGATGAGTAGGGCAGAAAGAGTAGGTGATGGTACTGGCGCAGGAAAAAGAGGAATGAATTGGAGGCATCCAGGAGCCCAGGATGCATCCTATGGTTCTGGTCCTTTGACTCCTTCCAGGGTACAGGACTTAACTCCTCATCATTACAGATATCAGGCTTGAAACTCAGAATGTGCTAAGGTGAAGAATGGAAAATTAATTGACACAATGAATGATGAAGACTCAAACTGAAATGATGGAGGGAAGAGGGATATATAGTGAACTGCTGCAGTATCAGTGGGCTGGCAGATAGTAGGTTAGAGAAGCACATAATTATTTCTCATTGGGCATTTTGGTTGGAGGGGGAGAGGTGGCTACACCATCTGGCAGCTTTTTGTGATTTAGTCCCAGCTGGTTCCTCTAGTGAGGGCTCCCGAAGAGACTAGAAAGCTGGCCTCCCTCACTAGAAGCTGTTGTGAGTTGGCTCGAATGCTCAAAGTCAGAAGAGGCTGTTCAAAACGCAAAAATTTGGAGGCTCACACAGAAAATTTTATTAACTTTCAGGCCACATCTCATGACTTTGGCAGTTCAGCTCATCAGTTCTGGAGTTCCTGGGATTGCTAGTCTTCCTGCCCTGGAAAGGCTTACACACAGGTTTACTGCTATGCACTGAATAAAGCCCTGCAAACATGCCATTATAGACTTAAACATGTCTGGGAGTCTTTGCAGAACTGATGTCTTACACTATAAAGTCTTTAACAGAGGTGCCAAAAGTTCAAATGAGATCGTTTATTTATATGTTTATATGGACAGAATACTGAAAAAATACATTGTAGAACATATGATTCCATTATTTTAGTTATTATTTTTTATGTAGAATGTTTCTATCCATGGTTGTGTCTGATTCTTGTCATGTCAGTGTGGTGGAATAAGGGTTCATCCTCCTTTGAAAAAGTAGTAACCAAGTTTCATTGTCTGTGTGGTTAACACGCAACTACCACCTTTCCTGTTCAACTCCTGTAACTTCCGCTTCACTTTTAGTGCCCCTTAACTCCGTCCAAGCTGCTGCAAATAAAGCAACTGTCATTGCTTGCTGGTATAGACTATCTTCTTTCTTCTCCCTTCTCTTTTCATCCTTAAAATCATCTGCAGGATCCAGCTGCTTTGCACTAATTTGAAGCACGTTGTTCGGGAGCCCACATAGCCCTGCCTGACAGAGTCTTATTTCAGCTCATGTTATTTCATGTGTGCTGTCTCTTACACCTAGTTTTATTCTCATCTCAGAGCAAGCTTCAAGCGTTGCATCTCCCTCTCCTCTTTCATTTACTTGCTTTCAGGCTCGCTGCCTCTGAGAAGCGATCACCCTCGCTCTTAGCAATCCTCCCTCAGTCACTGTTGATGTGGTAATAATTCACTAGTGCAAAAGCTGAATATATAAATTGAGGTTTAAAAAAGATTAAGAACAGTGGCATAATTAAATCAAACCTGTGATCTCTTGTTTCTCTTACCCTTTCCCATTTCTCCAAGAACCACTCAGATACCTACTCTTACATTGGAAGGCAAAATTCAGTATAAGAGCAGTAGGGATGTGTACATGTGTGTGTGCGTGCCTGTGTGTTGCAGGGGGACAATCAGGAACACAGCACCAAGCCCTAAGATCTAGAACCTGGAAACAGATCCATAAGGACACTCCTTTTTATAGCCTAAGATAATTATGACAATGCCTTCTCACTTAGAGTGCCCAAATTTCTGTTGAATAAGAGTCATTTCTTGTCCATCTGTTTGCTTTTTTTTTTAATTAGTTAGACTGACAAGAAGCTGCCTGCCACATTTTTTTGTTGAATTCATTCTTTTTAGCATGGGTTGGCTGCAAAACAACGCCTTGTTTCAGTCAGATGGGGAGACCTGGCAGATGGGACATCTTTCAAGGTCATTTTTGCATGTGTCTGTGGATATATGTGGCCAGAATAACCTTCACTGTGTCAATTTTATTTAAACACTTTTTATTTTCACCTTTGGCTGTAATATATTGAAAATACTATAACTTAAAAATACTCTGCAAATACAAACTCATTTTCATAGACTTGATATCTTCTAAATATGTCATCAAAGTTTATTTTGCTAGCAATAAAACCATAAAATGTGATAATTTATGGAAGCAGCAGTGTCAGTGTATGAAATGAAGGAATAAGTGGTGAATGGAATCAACAAAGGAACCAAGTAGTAGCAAAGACCTCAGTTTTTACCATTTGCAATCCCATCATGCTCTGCCCTTAGGTTCTGACACAGCAGCAGTATCTATACGGTAGTGTCAAGACATCAGTTGGCCGGAGAATGACCCGTCTGGCTTTCATCTTAGATTCCCCTTTATTGACACAATTCTTCCTTTATGCAAGATGTTTGTTAAAGTGAAGTTTTCTACTTGACTCTACCAAGTTTTATGTCCTTGGTGAGGAACACTGGGTGGTTTACAACCTGGAATCCCTCACCATCATCCCTTAGTGACCGTCCAGACTTCTTTGAACTACACAGGCTCCTTTCAGGGAGTTAGCAGAAGAATCCTTTGGGTATCTACAAAATACATTAATATGATGGTGTACATATGTACACAGCTACTCACAGTCCCATAGCACATACAGTCCCATGTACATACATGCTCTACAGAAAGGAAAAAAGATAGTAATTACTTGTAAAATATGTAGCAGATATAGAAGCAGAACACCTTTTCCATTCAGGGCCAACCGTGAAAGAGTGCAAACCCCATTCAGTTTATGTGACTGCACAGAAAGCTGATAGATCATCATTTTTTCTGAAGTGCAGATGTAGGTAAAAGTTATAAAGATAATGATTTTATCATCCTGAATCTCTGAGAGGGTGTCTGGTTGCAGCTGACCTGGAAACCTCAGGGTGGTTCTGTGTGTCCCCTGGAAGGTCAAAATGTTTTGTGTGATTTTCATCTTGTAAAATAATACAGCATTTCATTTTAATGTGGTGGCATATGTCTGAAACAAAAAGCATTAACATACTTGTTCATTCTTAGAAGTGTTTCCAGTGAATCTACTCAAAGCCTGTTTGTAGTATTTGAAAATACTATAGCAGGTTCTATATATACGACATCAGTCCTTTTTTGCTATTCTGTTTTTAAAACATACTCATTGTTGTTGAATCTGGTTTTAACAAATCAAAACAAGGAAAAGCAAATCTAATCAAATGAATTACTGAGGATTAACTAAAGTGGATAAGGGCTTTTTGCGGGTTCATAATCACTTCTAGTTGCATAATATACCTATTATGCCATACCAAAATAATTTATTCATACTTAGAGCATTGTATAAGCTTTTGTCTGAGCATTTTCCTTCTATCCGAGAAGAAAAAAGGATCACACATTACTACTCAGTAGAACTTCTTTTTGTCACAACGGATGAATGAATAGAGTAATGGATTATTTTAACATTACTAATAGTCAGTTACAGGCTTGAAAAAAGATCTCTGTAGGAGAGATATCATTTTAGGACATATAAGAAGTAAAAAATGAAATTATGTATGTGTAGTCATACATATTCATACATACACACATGCACACACGTATACATACATTAGATAAGTCTTTATTTTCCTTTTTGTCTTCCAAATAAATAATGAAGAAGAAAATGTTTACACTTGAAATATTTCTGATAATACTGAAAACTCCACAACTGCAAACATCCAAAATTGTTGAGAGTAGCTCTGTTCTTCAAAGAAAATCTTAGTTACAATGGACTTGGTTTGGATACCTCATCCTGTAAGAATAATGGTGATGTAAAATCTGACATAATCTCTATGTTTCTCTAAAGTTCATTCTGTAAATGTAGCTTGAGATGAGCTTTCTTCTAGACTACAAAACAAGCTGAATGTAGCAAATAATTAACATATTTCTAATCACCACTTTTTACAGACTACAGGCAAAAATTGTATTATTTGACAATGTGTTATCTGCTATGGTTAGACAATACATTTTCAAGATGTACTAATCCCTGTCAGTGCTAAATGGATAATGATGAAAGTGAGCATCAATACATCAGGTAGTTTTCTGAATAGATGTGTTTTTCTAGTCTGGGCTGAATCATTAAATATAAAACACTCCATATGTGAGTAAAAGAGAAAGAAGGGGTATTGTAAATTTTAAGCATCCCAAATGGTTGTGAATAAGAATCGGTGTGAACCTCTGCTCTGACTTTCCAACAAGGGTATGTGAAGACAAGGCGCAGTCATCCACCACGTGGATGGTGGGAGAGCTGAGCATCTCCTCCCTAAGTCTTGTGTGACGTGGGAGGACTCCAGTTAAGGCACTGGGACAGGCAGCTGCCACTGCACACACTCAGACAGCAAATGTGGGGGTAGAAAGAGGCAGGAGTCCCTTGGCTTTTGCATAGTGCAGAAGGTTCTCACCCATTGCAGGAACCCATGGATCAGGGTTAGCTATCTTCTTGGATGATTAACTGTGTCTGAAGCTCCAGGTCAAGGACTTGGAGGGAATCCACAGTCTTGTGTTGAGGGAATGGAGGGGCTGCCAGAGCTTCAGTAGCAGTAAGGACACCCTCAGTCCCTCCCTGCCACAGGGGACCTGATGCTCTGGTAGATCTCCTCCAGTTTTGTGCTATCCCATAGCATAGCACTTACTCAGTAATTTCTGTACCAATTCTACAACCTCTGGTGCGTGTCTTTGTGTCTTTTGTTTTTCAGATAGGTATACCGTAGCTCAGTCTTAAGTTAAACAGTTTAACTGATTAAGAACTACCATGGAAGCTAGATACACACCTTGAGGAGGTAATCATGCTAATGATTTAGTCTGAAGTCATCTAGTTTCATCTTCCACACACTGACTAGTTTGTTTTTACTTCTTCTAAGTATCGCCCTTCTTTTACTTCTTCATATCTCTCTCTGCAACTACCTGAAAGGAGATCGTAACGAGGTGGGGGTGAGTCTCTTCTCCCAAGTAAGAAGCGAAAGGACATGAGGAAATGGCGTCAAGTTGTGCCAGGGGAGGTTTAGATTGGATCTTAGGAAAAATTTCTTCCCTGAAAGAGTTGTCAAGCATTGGAACAGACTGCCCAGAAAAGTGGTGGAGTCCCCATCCCTGGAGGTATTTAAAAGACGTGTAGGTGTGGTGCTTAGGGACATGGTTTAGTGGTGGGCTTGGATGTGCTAGGTTAATGGTTGGACTCGATGATCTTAAGGGTCTTTTCCAACCTATATGATTCTATGATTCTATGAAATTAAAGATCAATTTACATTTGGAAAGCTTTTCCTTCTCTAAGTGCATATAACCCATGACCAGGTCAACTCTCAGTCAACTACAAGTATACTACATAGACTGGGAAACTATGATTTCCCCTTAAGGCACATTTCCCTATTCTAGATTATCCTTTTGAGATAATTTCCAAAATCTTTCTTAATTAATATATTTTTTGGAAGTGTGATTGCTGGAAACAGTCCAGGAAAAAGCTCGTAAGTCCTACCACTAATAACATTTCTGTACTCTAACTTGATGCTTAAGCACCCAAAGATTTTATTTGCATTATTTATTACAGCATCACATGTTTTTTACTTTCCTTTTTTTTTTTCTTTTCAGTTGGCTATCCAGGAAGGAGCCTTAGATCTTGTTTCAGCAGAGCATATCCCTGCCTTTTAAGTATAATCTGTATCCCTGGTTCCTAGATGGATGACCTTGCATCTGTCTGAATTGAAATGCACTTTTTTATTAAATGAGTCACTCTTAACAAAATGCTTACAAGAGTCAGGATATCTAAGACCCTCTCTCTCTCCTAGTCTGCTGATTTTTATCCGTAATGAAATTGAATGACTGGGAGATGAGTTTTAATGGGTTTTTTAGTAACTTCTTAAATTCATTTCACTATGTTTAAACAAATGCTAAACTTCATTTCCTCTCCCTAAAATGATGTAATCAGACTGTCAAGTCTACAACTTGTTTTGATGGTAGATAGCCTTGATTATTATTAATGCAAATGGTTTAATATCCCCCGGAGCCACAGCCAACCTGCATGAAAAGAAATATTCCCTGGCTATAATGTCAGGAAAGCAAACTGAGCTGGCTTCCTCATTGTTAATTTGGAAAAGAAAACAAAAAGACTTGCAGCTGGCGACAAATTTCCCATTCGTAGCCCAAACAATGTTTTAATGTTGCGTTTCTTTTCTTTTTATAAAAGTATACGTGTGATCTGTTAAAACTCCTCTCAAACTTCCTTTGAAACATATTTGTCTTTTGAGGAAGGCTATTTGTCATAATAAAAATATTATCCAGAGGAAGCAGAGTTACATGCCTTCAACAAATTTACAAGGTGATATTGCTAACGTAGATTTTACTACCAGAGGTCTTGCCAAGGGCCATACCCTTTCTCCCTGATTATATGGTTTTCTCTTTCTTTGTTCAGCACACTCCCGTCCGTTCTTCCTCCTGGTCTCTCTGCAGCCCGTTTCTCATGCTGTTGGTCTGCTGCCCGAGCTCCCATTTCAGGCTCCCTGTCACAGGCCATGTGCTCAGTACTTTCCTGCTCCGTGAAGTGACTGCCCATGCTGGCACCTGAGTCTAGAGGGATGTAAGTCTTTCTTTTTCCTCCTCAGTGCATCCAGCTTCTGCACAGTTAGTGTTTTCAGAATGAAATCCCATCTTTGCTCACTCTGCGGTCAGCCCTTGCCCTAAGGCACAGACAAAAGTGCTTATAATAAGTTTCCAGAAGACCAGGATAGTCACCATGGCTGGTCATCACTTACAGAGTCTTCTCTCACTTACTGTGTAGCAGAAAATTTTACCAGCGCATTCAGGATTTTTTTCTGAGAGGTGCTTGGATAGATTGTACATGCTATGATGGATCCAGTAGGACATATAGGATGTATACAGTGGGGTTAAGGGCTTGCTGGTTTTAGAGAGTCACGCATAGCGAAGATCACCACAGGTTTGGAGCAGAAAGGCTGGTGCATCACTGATGCAAATGTGCGAACAAGTCTGTACTGTTTGGCTGACATGAAACAGAGAGAGGTCTATGGTAGCTCTGCTAACTTGGCATGGGGGCTTTTACCTTACCAGATTCTAGTTGCTTAATCATTACTCCTCGCTTAGGGGTTGCTTCCATGCAACCCAAACAGATGGACTGCTTTGATATCAGTGTGGAGATGACTCCCTCTTTTTCTCCTATAAAATACTTTTAGAAGACTCTTTCAATTTATTTTTCAGTTCTCACTTACTACTTATCCATGCCTCACCATTTTTCTCTTTCCTTCCTCATATATTCTGCTTCATGTCTTTGGAAAGAACCACTTTAATACATTACATGTATTATCCAGCACCTTCACAAAGAACAAAAGTAAAGCTAATTATTAAAAGAGGGAGGATGCATACAAAAGGAGCTCAACATATTTCAGTATTGTAATTAAAGCTATTAAAATATTTCTGTATGCAACACCAACATTCTGTATCACTTGCAGCAGCTGCAGAGTCAGAAGAAAACTTGAGACTTTACTTACAGGCTTCCAGGGAACAGCAGTTTCTCAAGGCCGTAAATGCCTTATTGCCATCAACATGGTTTCTTCTACTCTCAGGGTTTTTCTGAATTGTATAAATAAGGATCGATGCTAAGAAAAGCTGTGTATCTTCAGTAGTCATTGACTCTTGTTGAACCAAGAGCCCTTGGGTCCTTGCAGGATCCAGTTACTCACTGATCATTAAGCTGATAACAACTGCCTCTTCTTAGAGTTGGTCATTTTTCTTGTAGTGCTGACCCTCCAGACAAAAAGAAATGAAACAAAACAAACAAAACCAACAAAAAAGTTAAACCAAAAACAAACATGCAAACAAACAAAAAACAGAGAAAATTAAGTATAATTAATCTCAATGGAAAGAAATATTGGACTAGTTTCCTTCCTGTGACTCCTCGTTATTCGTAATTTAAATATTTGGAGTGTTTTGGATAGGAGTGGATAAACAATGGATAATAAAGAGGCAACAGATGAGAACTGGCATGGCACTTTTTCACTGAACAGGTCAGAAGTTCAGGTACTGTGTATCTCACTGTTCATCACATGCTGAATTCATCTCCATACATGGAAGACAGATTTTCCCATAACGGGCAGTAAGGCACAAGTCTCTCAAACCTGATATGCAGATAGATATAGATATAGATAGATATAGATATATATATATATATTCAGGGATCTTATCAAAAATTCATCCCCTTTTCTGCTGAATCCAGTAGCAGAGTGAACTCCAGGATAGGATGTAGTTGCATGTTTTCGAGGTGAAAGCATTTTCACCTTTCAGTATTTGCTCTGAAGATTTGATAGAGAAAGGACTAGAAAAGAGAACCTTGAGGTTTTTAAGACCTCTTGTTTTGGATATACTCAGGTCAGAGGGCTTTGACTTGCAATAGAGATAACAAACTGGAATCTGGGCTTGGATTCCCACAGTCAACTGAAAATTTCTCAGAGCCTTATCCAGACTCATCATCCAGGACCAGGACATCTCAATTTGCACTTTATGTCATGTCAACTCCTAATACTTTTTCCATGAGTGAAGTTAGCTTAAAATCATCAAAAAGCATATTCTGTTCCATGAGATTGTTCCATCCATTTTCTCTTCATCATTTACCTGTTACAAATTCTGAGGTTTTAGGAAAGTTGACCTCTTTTTTTTTTCCCTTCTCATTCCACCTCATTTCTACTCTGCTGTGGCTAAATATTCCTTTTCCTCCTTGTTTTCACACATTTTGAACACTTGCCATTGATTAGCATATCTTTGTCCTTCATCAAGATCCCACTGAAACCTCTACAAAACCTCCCATAAAAGTCACAAAGAGCTAACACAGTGCCTTAGTCATCACTTTCCCGAGTTATTCAGAAGCTGTTTCCTCCCAGATCAGTCCTCCTACCTCTTTAATTGTTTGAGTCGATTCCTCTGAAGTGCCTCCAGCTCTTTCTGGTAATGAGGTGTTTCAACTGAACACCTTTCCAGATGTTGTGTCACTGGCACTAGGCACAAAGGAGAGTTTGTTACCACCTTACACAGAAACATGGTGGACATTCCGTTTATGCACTCTGGAATAAAGTTTTAATAGTTTTGGGGGATTGGGTTTTGTTTGATCTTTTTTTTTTTCCTGCTATGTATCAATTTCAAAATTTATGTCTAATTTACAGTTTAGAAATGATCAAGTGACTTGAGCACATTTCCAGCAGCTGTAACATGCCATCTGAGGTGGTGGTATTTCATTACAATGTTGGTTGTTTCCCTTTGAATTGTCACTTGAGCTGCTGTTTTGGAACTGCAGGTTGCCCTCAGCTTTCTGGTCATCATTTTGAGGATGTGACTGAAGCACTTAACAGGGTGAAAACTGTAATTTTCTGCCCCACAGTGATGCCTGTATCTGATTGTCTGGTTTTTCACAAATGCTTGACCTATTATTTGACCTAGGTGACTAGTACAGATCAACTCTGAAATAAATACGTCATAAATTTTAAGGCCAGAAGGGAACATTATGATCATCCAATCTGACATTCTACAAGCAAAACACCATGGAGTTTGACAGGTAGCTCCCATCTTCTGGTTTAGCTGAAATATGTATTTTAAAAGTCTTGTCTTGGAGATTTGCAGTGATAGGCAGTCTGTCTTGTCTCCAAATAAGTTATCCCAATGACTAATTGCGCTAACTGTACCAAAAAAAAAAAAAAAAAGGAGAAGAAAAAATTATGCAGCATATCCAGAGTCAATTAATCCGGCTTTAGAGTCCAGTCATTAGATCTAGTTGTTTCTTGATCTTTTAGATTGCCGTAATAAATCTTTTACCCATGTAAGTAACTGCACTTGCAGAGAAAATTACAAACTCGGGGGCTTAGATATATCGTCTACAGATGTGTGTTAAGCAATAAAAAGAAGATTTAAGCTGAGAAAAAAATAAATATTAAATTGTTGATCTGTTTGTGAAAAATGCATTTTCCCCATAAGAGTATTAAAAAGAGTGGATAAATTGCTCATCATAAATAACTGGAGAAGGCTGACTAATGGCCCAAATTTCCTTTGGCACTTCTGTCTTCCCCCTCCTCTTGGAATACACTACTTCAAAACTTGGAGGGGCAGTTGTTTAGTGTATTTTTTTATTTTCCCCCAGATATAATTTGATTCAATAATGACTTCCCAATGAAAGTGGTTTTGTTCTGAAAAGAAATTGTGAAAGAGCAAAAGAAATCAAATGTTAATTTCTGTTCACATAAATTAATGGCATCAATGAGAAGTAAATTTGAACAGAAAGTAATTCATAAGTACAGCAGGGGTCTGATTTTCTGTCACTGTAGAAAGTAATTAAAATGGAGCTTCCATAGATACAAATTTGGAGTAATCAGAATTTTCCATCTGTTAGTGCATCCATTTCTGAGTGGTTCCAGAGCTGGAGGGTCTAGCTTCTTCCAAGATAACTGTTTCTTGACTAAAGCAAGCTGCCTAAGCGGTGACCATTTCAATTCAATTGCAAGCTACACAAAAATTATCATTTACCTTGAGATGGATTGTCAGGGTGGGTCTTTTCTGCAATAAATGGGGTGAGTGTGTACTGAGTGTGTTTCCTCATGGCATATGGTTTCATAGTGTGTTCTAGCTCTGTAAAGCCCCTCATATTCTGGCAAACAGCAGAATTGTCAGCTTCTAAACTCCATGCCAGCATCCTGTGCACAGTCTGCCAAAAGGCAAGTGATGGCTTGAAGACCAACAAAGTGATGCAAAGCTGATCCAACTTCGTGTTTCCTTTGGGCAGGAGGGAAGAATGCTTTGGGTTGTCATTTGTAATAGCTCAAACACATGTTGTTTCCTTTGCGCAGGAGGGAAGAATGCTTTAGGTTGTCATTTGTAATAGCTCAAACACATGCCCTAAAGCCCTGGGTGGAAACATAAATATGTGCTCTACTGATCAGAATGGCTAATTAGTAATGAGCCTCCTTCCGATTGTACACTGGGCAAAGAGGGCAACAGTGAGCACCCGGTCCTTTAGAGTCCCGAATAGAAATTAAAACATGAACAATGAGCAGAAGATAAATCCATGAGGAGCTCAGGGACATGACGCAGATTGCTGGAGAGACTGGCAATACAAAAGGTATCAAGATCATTCACAGAGCATAAAGATGCAGCTCTGGTACTATAATTAGATTAGGTGTCTGTGGCTTAGATATACCTGCAATGAGTCATCAACAATCCTTAGATAAAGCAACATTAATTCGATCCCATCACATTTGACACCCTTCACTAGACCATGCAATTAGCCTGGGACAAAGCACCTGGAAAGATACTTCGACGAAAGCATGTTACAAAAATTCTTAATGGGTGGGATTTAAAGCCAATGGATTATAAACCTTTAGTAACAGCTCACCTGTAAATCCTGATAATTTCCCTTTCTGTGAGTTTCCAGTGTAATGTTTGCACACCCTGATTATAAATTTTGAAGAAATAGCTTATAACTGTGGTTAAAATGCAGCATTAACGCAGTTAAACAGCCTCCTTATTAGCATTAGAACTATAGTCAAAACACATTATACTTGGCTAATAAATTTATTTTTTATGTAATGGAAATGCCATCAAAGCATAGTTAATCTGAATTGAATTAGATTATAATTGGAGCTCTTGTGCACAAGGAATGAAAATGATTCTTTATTGTTGCAGACTGACAATGCAGCGTTTGTTACTCCCTCCTCAGTACCCTTCTAAGTGGCAGCTGTAATATGAGTGTGCACATCCCAAAAACTGTGCGTATATTACTATGTCTCTGAGCATGGAGCTCTGCAGTAAGAAGGAAAGGTATTGCTCTGGATGTAATTCATCACACTTTCATTCCGTTCATTTAGAGGTGCATGTACTCGAGAAACAGTATTGTGCATAAGCGTCCTCACTTTTTGCCCGCACTTCTGGCTACATATATTAGTGTGGGTGGTGTGAATGTGAGTTCCCTGGACGCAGAGGAAAATCTCATATCCTCTTTTACAGTGCTAGAAAAAAAGAAAAATTCATGGCAGTCAGGTAAAGTCTCTGGTGACTGGAAAAAGGGAAACATTGCACTCTTTTTTAAAAAGGGTAGAAAGGAGGACCCTGGGCACTACCAACCTGTCAGCCTCACCTCTGTGCCTGGGAAGATCATGGAACAGATCCCCCTAGAAGCTGTGCTAAGGCACATGGAGGACAGGGAGGTGATAGGAGACAGTCAGCATGGCTTCACCGAGGGTAAGTCTTGCCTGACCAATCTAGTGGCCTTCTATGATGGAGCAACTACAACACTGCACAAGGGAAAAGCTATGGATATAGTCTATCTGGAATTCTGTAAGGCCTTTGACATGGTCCCCCAAAACATCCTTCCCTCAAAACTGAAGAGATGTGGATTTGATGAGTGGACTCTTCAGTGGACAAGGAATTGGTTCATTGGTTGCATCCAGAGGGTAGTGGTCAACGGCTCAATGTCCAGATGGAGATCAATGACAAGTGGTGTCCCTCAGGGGTTGGTACTGAGACCAGTACTGTTCATTACTGAGACCATTACTGTTCAGTATCTTCGTCAATGACACTGACAGTGGGATGGAGTGCATCCTCAGCAAGTTTGCAGACAATACCAAGCTGAGTGGTGCAGTTGACACATCTGAGCGATGGGATGCCATCCAGAGGGACCTGGACAAGCTCAAGAACTGGGCCCATGTGAACCTCATGACATTCAACAGAGCCAAGTGCAACGTCCTGCATATGGTTAGAGGAAACTCCCAGTATCAATACATATTGGGGGATGAAGGGATTGAGAGCAGCCCTGGCGAGAAGGACTTGAGGGTGTTGGTTGACGAGAAGGTCAATATGATCCAGCAATGTGCGCTGACAGCTCAGAAAGCCAACTGTGTCCTGGTCTGCATCCAAAGCAGCGTGGCCAGCAGGTCGAGAGAGGGGATTCTGCCCCTCTGCTCTGCTCTGGTGAGACCCCCCTGCAGTACTGCCTTCAGCTCTGGGGTCCTCAGCACAAGAATGACATGTACCTCTTGGAGTAGGTACGGAGGGACAAAAAAAATGATCAGAGGGATCGAAAATGTCTTCTATGGGATGGAAACCCCTCTCCAGAGGGACAGAGAACCAGACTGAGAGAGTTGGAGCTGTTCAGCCTGGAGAAGATAAGGTGACTCTGGGAAGACCTTGTTGCAGCCTTTCAATACTTAAAGGGGGCTTCTAAGAAAGATGGGGACAGACTTCTTCGCAGGGTCTGTTGCGATAAGACAAAGGGTAGTGTTTTTAAACTAAAACAGAATAGATTTAGATTAGATATGAGGAAGAAATTTTTTACAAAGAGGGCAGTGAAACACTGGCACAGGTTGCCCAAAGAGGTGGTAGATGCCCCATCCATGGAAATATTCAAGGTCAGATTGGTCGGGGCTCTGAGCAACCTGATCTGGTTGAAGATGTCCCTTTAAAGGTCTCTTCCAACCAAAACTATTCTATGATTCCATGATTCTAAAGGCCGAGTGGTGAATATGCACCCCAGGGCTTAACCATACTCCTCAGATTTATTGACTGCTCACCAAAATAGCTGCAGTAATTTCCCTAAGACTTTCTATGTGCAACTCACCTCTCCAGTAAACATGGCGTGATAAGGGATGTTCATATAGTTGAGGTTTTGGTGTCTTTTCCTCATCTGCAGGGCATCAGGGAAGGATCCACACACTATTGCTGTGTGCACAGGTTCACTTTTATGCTGCCTGACACTGCAAACTCATTGCAAAGAGGTGATGAAGTGAGGGCAGGATGTGCAGTGCCCTGCTAATAGGGGATTTTTTACCTAAGAGCATGCGTGTAAGATGAAGACAGATACATGTGTGTGCCATCAGCCACATGACCTGTAGTCCTGGATGCATTCTTGTCCCTGTTATAGGAGCAGAACAGGTGACAGCAGCACCAGGAAATCCAAAGCAAAAAGAAAAGGGTAGATGTCCCCATTCAGGACACTACCATGCTCATCACCATGGTACCTAGGCACGTCGTCAAGGAAACAATGTTAGGACCTTTCTAGCAACAGCTATGTTTAGTGACACACTATCACTAACATAACTCTTCTGGTGGTGTGAGTATGAGGTCTGGGAAGGAGGAAGAGGAAAGCAGCAAGGAATGATTCTCTTTTTTCCTTCTTTTTTTTCTTGTTTCCCTATGCTAAACCAAAAAAAATGAGCAAAATGCACTCTACCCACTCATAAAACAAATTGGTTCTGTAAATGAAGAGAAAGCAGGATATTAATAAAATATAACTCAGTTGAAAGCAAAGGGAGCATCCCCTGTAAGTCAGTCTGATTTCTGTCATCTATCCCAAATTTACAATGTGGCAATTTCTAGTTGCTTATAAACCATTAAAATTTGCAGCACAGTAAGCAGCTAATGTAATTTTGCCTGCAAGTGGTATCATATCTCGGATCCACAGAGAGATCAGCATACTCGTGCCTTATCATTGCCTTCTGTGGTAGGTAAAAGTGCCCAGTGCTATTGGGCTTAGGCCCAGTGTGAGTTAGTTGAAGTTCATTACTGACAACCTGGGGCTCAGTTCCACTTATCTGCAAGTTCTTATTTAGCTTGAATCATCACAGAATCAGAGCATCTTCCAAAAACACGTTAAGCAATCAGATTAGTACCCAGCACATCTGGTTTTATCTATTTTTTCTCTTTTTCTCCCCAAGAGTAGCACAGGGCAAAGAGGCACTTTACTCAGAAAGATGACATTGCTATCAAAATCCAGAATGCATCCCAAACCAGCCTGGCAGATTATTATTAATACTTCAAAGTCAAACACTGAAAAACATAGAAAATCCAAAATGAAGGTTGCTTGTGAGACGTTTCTTGTCTTTTTTATTTAGCATTCATTAAATACACACATTTTGTTGGTAGGGGATCTATATTTTTGAATCCTTATTTCATGCAGTACCATAGGTGGAGAGTGCTTAGACGTTTTTATCTTTATGATTTTAAATTTTTATATATATAAATAATTACAATAAACATATTATACACACATATATATTTTTCACATTTTTGAGAGTTATTGACTAGAAGCAAATAAATTAATTTCCCATTGTTCTTTTCTGGGGTGTTCAGCAGTTTTGTGCCCTCATCCTTGAGGAAAGTTAATTAACTGATATTTATATCTTCCTGTAAGGTAAGGGAGAGGTGTTAGATCCCGTTTTCCCTTCCAGTGCCTGGTGTCTTAAAGCACAATGCCATATAGTATGGCCCAGATTAACCCTATCTACCTTTGCCAGTCCCTGTTTGGTCTTCCCACCACCAATGCCAGCCCCATTGGATCCCTGTTACAGTTTTCTGCTTTACTTCGTTCTGGTTTGGCTTTTTCCCATTTTGCATTTCAGCCTTACAGTTTTGATGGTGGCATGGCGTCAAGATCAGCATAGTTCCTGACCCCTACCTGGGGCAACTGAGAATAATCATTACAATGGAAAGCCTAGCTTTACGCTGTAGACCTGATTTGAAAGTACTTAGCTAATATACTCCAGTGTCATGTTGAAAACCTAGTCAGCGCTAGGAGCTGTGCAAGGAAAGGATATGTTTAACAGAGGTGGATTTTTTTGAGCAGAACATGGTTTGTTATAAACTACAGTGATATGCAGAGACCAGCAGCACACAAACTGAATACCTGCTAGAAGGTGCTGAGTGCCTTGGGTTACTGCTCTTGACTTCAGTTAATGTAGGATTAAGCTTCAGTTGTCTTCAGCTCCCACGGACATGCGTGACAAGTGAATTTTCTCAGCATTGTGCAGGGTCTCGCCATAGAGAATCCATTTCCAAATGCTGTATGCTATTTCCTAGAAAGGTTTTTACAGTATGTTTAAACACAACTATCGAATTATTTTCTTCCCAAGAAAGTACTTACTGCTCATTCAATGCCTGGAATTGATTGCCAAACCACTTTTGTTTTGTTTTGTTTTCTTAGTATCTTAACCTACAAAGGAATAAAAACTGGGCAATGACAGAAAAAAATAAGATTAAAACATGGACCAAATCTTCCTTTTCCTGGCGAGGGCAAAAAAAGTTACATGGACTTTAAGTGAAGCTGAATGGATCTATGGAAAACTATACCATGCAAATCCTACCTCCAGTTTGTTCATATAGCCACAAGCTGCATAGCTGCCCAAAGCAAGGGGAGGGCTCAAAATCTCAGAGAAGCAAGCGCTCCACGTGACACCTTCCCATTCCCAGCAGTTGTCCTCTGTCTGTACCTCTTGTTGTAGGGTTGCAAACTATTCAGCTAGAAAGTCTGTGCTGACAGATAGCTTAAATATACTCAGAACCCTTTGAAGTTCTATTAGATCCCTAAAATACATTTAGAAGTCCTTTTTCCTGTTCCAAAGAGTTGGAGTGAAAGGGTCTTAAGAAAACCTTGGTGGTCATGCCAAAGAGTGTGAAAGAAAGGTGCACCAGCTCTAGCACTGGCAAGGAGACCTGCAAAACTTAATATTGTACATTGGCTTTGCCCCTCAGAGACAAATCTACCCTTACTTGGTTTCTGGTCCTGTTGAACATTAACAGCAAAGAAACCGAACCACTGGAGAGCTAGACCTTGTTACTGGGGATTGCTGAACCCTAGTTTGGTCTTGGCCACAACCATGAACTACGTCTGTGCCTGGGAGAAGCTTTGGCATGAAGCTTCATCTCAGATGTGCTCCTGCCCCTGGAGCCTCCTGCGGCACAGAGCCTATCCAACACATGTTTCTGCTGAAATATGTTTAACCTCCTGTTTGATATGGGTCAGACAGAGGTGGTCAAGTGACAACAGCTCTGCACCTGCAGCTGTGTGGGGTCGCAGCAAGAAGGATGCTGACATAGAGTCATGCAGTGAGTATCAGCAAAACAAGTCTCATACATCCCTTTGATAAGCTAGTGGGGGTGGGAATGTCTGGGAAACCTCAAATCTCTTTGTGGCCTTCACTTTTCAGTGTCTCCATTTATCCGCCCCCACACGTTACTACTGTCTGTCTTGTCTAATTTAGAGTGTAAATTCTTCAGGGCAGGGACTGTCTCTCACTGTGTGTTTACATGGTGGGGCCCTGATCCTGATTGGCAGCTCTGAGTACACTACAAATCTATTTTAATATAACCCCAAATTGAAAATTCTGTATCTCTGAGCCTTAGGGGATATGGGACTGTATTCCGGGAAGCAGAAGCTCTGAAAAAATACTGAAAGGTCATTGCAGACAATGTACTGAGTATGAACTGTGAATGTGGAGCTAATGGCTAAGAGACAAGGCTAATTTTGCTCTTGGTCAAATGCAGGCAAGTTGAACAGGATGATGGAGGTATCACTAACCATGTATTAGGATACTGAGGGAAGCTGAGGCTGACATGTGTCTCCATTTCTTCTGTCTTTCCTTTCAAAAAGTTGTTGAGAAAATGGAAAGGTTTTCAGAAAGAGATAAAAGATGATTCAAAGGCTGGAAATCTTACCAAATTTCAGTCACTTAAATGAGGCATCTAAGTGAAGGTCATTGTTTCCCTAGAATAGCTAAATAGATACCGCAGAGACATAGACACCTTCAGGGGATATTTACATTTGATGTTAGTTAAACTGCCTTCTGGAGGAGCCTCCACTGATTACAGAGGGATGTTCAGGCAAGTAGACACAGGTAGTTGCCTGAGTTTGGTACCGTCAATCTTCCTACCCCAGGAAGGAATAATTTTGACACTGAGTGTATTTAGCTTGTTGGAAAGAAGGTTAAGAGGAGACTTGCTGACACTGTGTAAGTACCTACACAGGAAGATGATTTTCAATAGGATAGGGCTCTTTCATCTCTCAGACAAAGGTTTAAAAAGATCCAGTGACTGGAAGTCAAAGCCAGACAGATTCAAACTAAAGATACGGTGCAAATTTTAGCAGCAAGAGTAATGAACCTTAGGAACAATTTGCAGTGCAGGTGTTAGATTTTCCATGACTTGAAGGCTCTAAATCAAGATGTGATGTCTCTTTAAAAGATATGCCGTAGCTTAGCTGTTAGTTATGAAGCTACAGAAATTGCTAGGTGATATGTAGAAGGTTACATTAGATGGTCATAAAAGCACCGTCTAGTGATAAAATGCACTAATCTAAATAATGATACTAAATATTCCATCATAACAAATTGATTTTGCATATACTGTCCCAGCTTGGTGTTACTCAGTTAAAATTACAGCCTGATGCAAGTGGACAAAGTACACGGCTTCCTCGGCACCCCAACAATGGGCATATATTCATCCCTCCCTACAGACTGTTTACAGTCTAATCCATCATGTTCCAAACTCACCATTTCTCAGTGTAAAGGCTGTTATATAGCTCATTCATATATACACACACACACACACACACACATACATACATCAAGAGTGCCTTATGGAGTTTGTTAAGAACCACATTTAGGCTCCTGAGAATGGTATTCAGAACTGAGGTCCCTCTGGTCTGAAGGAATTGCTTGTTTCCCGGAGATGCTGTAATTCTCCTGGACTGCACTCTCCACTCTTGATGGAGCGTATCAAGCCAAACAGCCCTAGAGAGCTGGAGTTAGTGAAACACTAAAGGTGAGGACCACAGTTTTCTGAGCTTTTTTTAGTTGATATACCTAAAGCAGAAGCATAATCTCGGGAATTACTCACAATATTTCCCCCTCCTACTGCTGCAAGACCAATAGCTGTAGACGATTTTCATTGCCCAGGTGGCTGCAGATGAACCTGAAATGTCCACTGGAGTTGCGATAAGTTGGTGTTTGCTTTAGAGGGTACCTGTTCTGGGTGGATGGCATGGTGTGCTGCTCAGCACTGAAGCTGTCGAAGTACATTTGTCTGTGATATGGGGGATTAAACTTCATTTTGCTATGCATGCAGGACAGCTGTCAATCATACATGCCTGAAAGGTGTGCAAGGTATTCAGATAGGAGAAAGCCACAGCCAGCTATGAAATGAGAACAGGATTTCAAGTGCCAGGATACACTGAATATTCATAACTATGGTTTTGCGTTTGGTTTTGTTTTTTAAGAAAATGATGAATTTGAGCAAAATTGAGCAAATAATTGCTGTCTGTGACAGGTGCAATTAATGTGCTAATAAGGTAAGGTTTCAGAAGCCCTTCTTTTCCAGTAACTAAGAAATTTCAGATACTCTACCCCACTACCACATGTTGTCAGTGATCACTCTGTAGGAAAAACAGTTATTTGGGGAGCATGAATACTCTGAAAATGAAAACTAAACCACAAAGAAAAGTTTCCTGGCAATGTCTATTATTAATCCAGAAGGACATTATGGCAGACAGGAAGAAAGTTCTTGTGGCTAACTCACCAACCTGGAGACCAGAAGACATGGGCTTCATCAAAGCTTCTTAAACATGTCTTTCTGACCTTGGTGAGGCAACTCAGCCTCTTATTGCCCTGTGGATAGCACTTGTTTTCCACTACTCTGTTTCAACATCTCCGTATTGTAAGCTCTGTTGGGCTGCCCGTCATTGCTATGGGGCTGTGTAGTACCCAGCCCAAAGAGTCTTCATCTCAGATGTTGCACATTGTATTTGTGAAAAATTATAGGAAAGGGTGCTACCAACAATGCAAATGGAAACTTAAACTCTACAACTAGCAGAAAATGTGCTTCGGTTTACACTCCTGAAAGGAAAGGAGTTTCTCTCCGTGGAGGGAGTGAAAACAATTAGCAGTCACCATAATTTTCATCCCTACATCACAAAAGTACTTTACGAAGGCTGATAAGTACCATTAACCCCATTTTACAGATGGGTGGGAAACAGCATCATGGAGCAGCAAAGTGAGTTGCTCAAGGCCATATAGTAACTCAGCAGAAGCTATGCAAATAGAAACCAGGTCTCCTGATGCCAAGCCTTGTTCCTTGGCCCACACAGCTTCTACACAGGAGACCTGACCTAATTCCAACACCCGTGAAAACGGCATCCTCCTTTGCAACAAGCCTAAGCAGGTATGTGGAATGAATGAATGAGCCTGCTTCTCCAGTGCTCACATTCTTGTGCAATAATTGCTCTGCAGACATTTTTGTGAGCTTGATAAATGTTTTATTTACATGGAAATGTCTCTGCTAACACCCACAGTAAACACGAGGCGGTAGTCAAAACGTTACTACATCTATTATCACAGAGAGTGGGCTGAAAGATATGCCTGCGTCTGCTGTGAGCAGGCCTTATTTTATTAGCACTGCGGTACTTCACTATTTGTATGGGAGATGAGCCATCCACTTTCACATGATGGTGACCATGATTTAAGGGCTCCCATACCCTAAGGCTGCTTATTTTTCTACTCTATATTTGAGACCAGTTTTAAATGACATTTGCAATTAGGACTCTTAAAGAGGATGCTTATCGGTAGGGATGGTACACAGTAATTCGGGTGTCCAGGTTTGACAGTGGTTTTGGAGGTGCTGCAAGTACCTGGTGCATGGGTTCCTCATGCAGGTTTTACTCGACTGGAAACACAGTATGATCACTACAACAGTGGGCAAGCAACCAGGAAGCTGTTTCTAGTCCTGGTTTTGCTACCGTGTCTGCATGAGTCATGTAAGGCTAGATCCACCCTGCTTAACTTCAGGTGTTTCACCAAGAAGCCTGATTTTAAAGGCTCAAGGATCTTCTCTAGTTGATGGATCCGTACGATCTCAGTCTCTCATTGAAGCTGTCTGTCTATATTGACTGACAAAAAAAGCCTTTACACTCATAGTTAGTCTGTTCCTTACAACTAATTGATTTTGTGCAATTCCAGTCTTCAATGCTTTATTTTTTTGACTGCATAGTGTAAGATTACTAGGTCTCTTTCATTCAGTGTAAGGATCATCAGCCTCAAAGTCTCACAAACTGAATGCTCACAAACTGAGGTCACTGGGACTTTGTTTCTTTGGGATTTCCTCTGTGTTTTGCATATGTAAAATAAGTATAATGACATTCTATCTGATTCAGTGGAGACCTGCAGCACAGAGGAACTGAAGCCTGCCTTATTGATGTTTTTGTTCTAACCCAGATTTTATAGCCTCGTTCATATTAACCGCATTTCTGTAGGATAACAGTAGTAGCTTATTTAATAATGACCAGTACCACACACTCCGGGAGACCAAAGCACACTTAAGGTGTTTAGGATTAAAGGCATAGTTGTTTCCTGCATTGGAGAACACCGGCAAGAAAAAACATGGATGCACAGAAAGCTGCTGCCAAAATACAAGGCCATGATGGATGGAAAGTGTTATGGAAATACTAAGTAAAATATTATCATTTGTTATTACAATTGCAGTGTAATATGGCCATTTTTTATAGCTGAACATGTCATCTTTTTTCTTCTTTTCTCTCATTGCAACTTTCAGGAAGTTATAGCTAGTCTGCTGGCTGTGCATCTGTGCGCCTGAGTACGTACACATATCAATATGGGTACTGATTTGCACGAAAGAAGCCAACGGCAGTTTTTTATTTTAACATAGGAAATATAGGGAGAGGCTGCTTTGTCAGCAGTCTGAAGCCCTTTGGAATTTCGAATTTGGCTATTAAGATGATTTATAAACGTATTTTCCAAGACAAAAAAAACAAACCAACTATTCCCAAACAAAGTAATACCTAGTGTTGTGATAGCCTGGGATGGGGAAAAAGTGTGGGAATGGTCTAATATAATTTGGAAAAAATCTCTATTAATGAGAAATCATCTATATGATTCGTTCCTAGTCTGTCTGATTTTTATTTGTGAATAATTTTTTTCCACTGACTAATACTATCTAATACCTATCCATCTCATTCATTCTTTTTTTAACATTATTAACATACCCAGCAGCTGTCCTGCTATTTCACAGAAAATATCTTCCCTTGCAAAATTCAAGTGCTTGTTTTAGTATTTCAGTAGTACAATATTTGAGTACTATTATTTACCTCCATACCGATACATATGGCCCCACTATTTTGCTTACCAGTTATACATGTGGTTGATATGGATGAACTTAAATTTGTCGGAAACAAGAGAGTGTAAACATAAAAGGACAAAGGGGAGATGAAAAGAAAACCACTGGGTTAATCTTCTGAACTTTTTAAATGGTTATACACTAATGTAAGATGTATAGGGAATAAGCCAGAGGAACTGGGAATCTTAATACATAATTAGAATTATGTCTTAATTGGCTTAGCAGAGGTTTGCTAGGCTAATTCACATGACTGGAATATTGATGTAAAAAGGTATGGCTTGTTCAGAGAGGACAATGGGGAGGAAAGAATATGTGGTTTATAGATCAAGGACATATCATTGGCTCTGAGAGCCAGAATTCAGTGTGAGATAGACTTGCTGAAACCGTCTTGCTGAAATAGAAAGGAAGCCAGCGGAGTGGTGGGATGGGCTGGTGGTGACGGTCAAAGCAGGCAAGTGAGATGAATACCTTGAACAGCTACTGGAACATTTCAGACCCCAGGGGCTGTTGTCCATGGTGGACATTGACACCAAGCATCAGCCAGGACAGAAATGCAGTAGAATAGCAACTTCCTGGGTTCCTCTGGGACCTGCCTTTTATTCCTAAAAATTGGGGTGGTTAACACGAGAAAAATCTCTTGCAGGTTCTCTTCTGACCAATAGATATGAATTGGTTGAGAAAATAAATTAGGAAGACACTGAGAAGTGGGTGAATACACTGATTCCTGGGAAGATAAGAGAGAGAATCAGAAAGTAAAAAGCAAAGAGGATTTAAGAAAGGAGGCATCAATAAATTCAGCTAATTGGTAGAGAAGATCTCATGGGAAGCAAATCTAGCAGGAAAGAGTTCCAAAAAGCTGACTGAGAAAACTCTGGGGCTCAAATTACCATGTGGAAGCTGTAGGAAGGTTAATAAGAGCTTATTTGATGCATGATCATCTCCATTCCATGAAATTTAGGAAGAAATTACAGAGAAAGTGGAACATAGGTCAAATCAGTGGGAAATAATATGAGCACAAGTACATAGGGACAAAATCAGGAAGGACAAACTGTTATGCAAATGATTTACAGCAATACAAAAGCATATTGGGTAGGTACATTAGTAATAATAAGAAGAGGAAGGAAAGAGCATGAAGAAATAACCCAGCAAAACATGTTTATTTTTAACTTGAATCAGTTAATTTGTTCGCCATGCGGTCCTGCAAACTGTCGTACTGGCACAAATGAGCGGTAATGCAAGGAAAAGAGGGATGGCAAAGGGAAAGGAGGAGGAGGGGCTGGGAGCTGCCTAAAGCAGTTCTGTCACTAAAAGAAATGTAAGTGCAGGACCATTACTCAATGGACAAAGAAAGAAAATAACTGATGATGGGACTGAAGCATTTAATGCCTTTTTGCTTTAGTCTTCCCTAGGAAGATTAACTGTGATTGGATGACTAACAAAATTAATACCAGGGTTAAAAGAGTGAGAACCAACAGTGAAACAAGAAAGGTATGGTAAGAAATTGTTTGGACCAGTTAGATGTTTTCGAATCAGCAGAGTCTGATGTAGTTCCTTGTAGAATATTTAAGAAATCAACAGAAGTGTTTTGTTACTAGTTATCTTTGATAATTCTGGGATAATTGATAATTCACAGTGTAAACCCTCTACCTTGACTTCAATAAGGTATTTGAAAGGCTCTGAGACATCAAGATTTTAACAAAGATAAGCTTAGATGCAACTACAACAGAAGAATTTTTTTTATTAGTGAAAAGAAATTTCATGTGAGGATTAACAGTGGTCAGGTCTTGGTCTGATTCGGTTCAATATTTCACCAATGACTGGGAGGATGGAATAAACTCCATTTCGTGGTATAGGAGATCACACCAAGCGAGGAGAGCTTGCAAACATGTAGAAAAATTGATAGATTTGTAGAATTCAAACAGATATTCTTAGATAGTCTGAAGTAAGAAAGGCAAGCATGAAGAACGCACTGGGGAGCAATCGGCCACGCTGTTACAGGGAACAATTCTGCCTATCTATGTCTGAAGATCATAGCAAGTTTGGGTCTAAACTTGCAGCAATATACTACGGTGAAACAATATCATATTGGGATGTGTAATCAGACAGATGTGCATGTCAGGTGCATGAATTACTTCTGATTAACACCTTAGCAGAGGTAACAAGGCCAGTTTGGCACACCTTACATTTGTAAGACCAGCAAAAAAGTCCAGAGAAAGGAAATTAAAATGATCAGAGATCACAAAAATGTGTCCACAGAAGGAAGGTTGAAGAAATTGGATATGTTCAGCCAAGAGAAGTGAGGGCTTAGGGACAGTCTCACAGTTTATTTATGAAAAAATTGCTGCAAAGTGGACATGAATAGGTACTATACATGATCACCACAAAAAACACAAGAAAACAAATATCCAGATGAAAAGGTCTAGTTTAATAAAATTTTCTAAAGCAAAGCATAAACAAACAATGGGAAATTTTCCTAACAATGTAAACTATGCTTCTATGAACAGGCTAAGAAAGCGTCTGTGTAGAATGACATAGGCATGACTCACACAGGGGATGGATTAGATCACATCTCAAGGCCCCTTCCACTTCAGTGCTCTATCACACCATAATTTGTGTCATCTGCATTTAGAAAAAGTTTTCAACCCAATACATGGAGTTCAAAAGAATTATGAAAGGTTACACCCCACCAGACAGTGGGATGGAATGGACCCTCAGCAAGTTTGCAGACAACACCAAGCTGAGTAGTGCAGTTGACACACCTGAGGGATGGAATGCCATCTGGAGGGACCTGGACAAGCTCAAGAACTGGGCCCATGTGAACCTCATGAGGTTGAACCAAGTGCAAGGTCCTGAAAATGAGTAGGGGCAACCCCCAGTACCAATACAGGCTGGAAGATGAAAGGATTGAGAGCCGCCCTGCTGAGAAGGGCTTGGGGGTACTGGTGGATTAAAAGCTCAACATGACCCAGCAATGTGTGCTGGCAGCTCAGAAAGCTGATGATCCAAGGGCTGGAGCACCTTTGTTGTGGGGACAGGCTGAGAGAGTTGGGGTTGTTCAGCCTAGAGAAGAGAAGGCTCTGGGAAGACCTTATTGCGGCCTCTCAGTACTTAAAGGGGGCTTGTAAGAAAGATGTGGACAGACTTTTGAGCAGGGCCTGTTGCGATAGGACAAGGGGTAATGCTTTTAAACTAAAAGAGGGTAGATTTAGACTGGATATGAGGAAGAAATTTTTCATAATGAGGGCAGTGAAACACTGGTACAGGTTGCCCAGAGAGGTGGTAGATGCCCCGTCCTTGGAAAAAAGCATTCTATATTACACCATATTTTTCACTGGTTCATTTCCAGGCCCTTTACAAATAAGACACATATTACTGGGTATGGACAGAACAGAGAAGCAGTACTCTCTCAAACAAGTAAAACTGGATTAAAGTCTGGACCAAAATGCAAGTCCCTTAAATCCTCAGATTTTTGAAGCCACCACTGCTTCTACCAGGATAAAATATATCTTAGAATAATTTCTTGTTGAATTTATCTCAGAGAGGAAAGGTTCGTCTAATATATCCTGAGTCTGCAAAACTGACTAGGATGTGGAATGTGGTTTTTGGTACATGCTGCTTTCAGGAATAATGTCCAACCCATCCTTCATGAGATACTTGGCAATCATGACCCTAAACCTGACAAGAAGCCAAAAAATCTCATAAATTAGGATTTTTTTCCTTTTTTTTTTACACAACATTATTTACCCTACTGATTTGAGCCAAATCACTTAATCTGTTTTTTGATGATAAAGTTTGCCCTTCTCTCGAAGTAACAGGATAGGGCGGGGATTTTTTGGGAAGGGAGGAAAGGATTGTAAAAGTGAATACCTCTGCATTGCACACCAACAAAGCTGGGTTGAAATCCAGAATCATTTGAGCTAGACAGTAAGGGACTCTTCTGGCAAATGCATTATGGCATGGAGTCCTTTTTCTCCGAAAGCGCATATGCAACCATTCACAGTGTGTTAACAGGCAAGCATCCACAGTGCTACCTATCATGAGAGCAACGATGTGAATTCCACCTTCCTCAAGCCAACCTGGCTTGCCACCACCTATGCAAATGGCATTGTTGAAAGGGCATTGCCTCTCTGCGTCCACACACAATCCATCTGTTCAGTCTGAAAAAGCCAAGGTTTTTTCAAGGAGAATATTTATACCTGCAAAAATAACCACTGAAGCTCTTGCTACAGTCGATGGAAAAGGATAAACTGTTGAAAGTCAGGGGAGACTTATTTAAAGGCAGTTACAGCTGAGAAGGTCTGAATATTTCCTCATGTGTATACCTGCCATATCTTTGTATATTTGTGTGTGCATTTGTGATAGCTCTCATCATGAGGAACGGAGGGGGAGCAAGCAGGAAACATCTATAAAGATACCTATCTTCAAGAGAAGACTGGGGACAGAAAGACCTGGGAAACTGGAAAACAATCCATTCTCAGGGAATTTCTAGCCCTGCTATACCAAAAGGCTTCCACAAAGCAAAAAAATCGAGTCTGAACTAATTTGCACATATCTGGGACAAGTATGACCCTCTAAATGATAATGCTATTGGCCCTGTTTAAAGCTCTGTTTTCAACATAGTTTTTGCAGAAGCAGAGTAACACGCTGGTCCTGTGAGACCGCTGCAAATTCCAGAAGTTGGCAGCTTTCACAGCACACTGTAAGACTTCTGTTTTTTTCTGAAGTTTTGGCCTATGATTAATTGGTTTAATTTTGCTTAGCAAAGTTCAATTTATGCTTTACAGGCACCATTAGTATTTGAGTGTCTGCTTCTGTGGTGATGGATGTCAGGTAGAGTTGGGTGGGTTTGGAAACGGTTTTTCTGACCCCACAAAACTCTTCAGGATTTAAAAAAAAAATTCATACTGAAGTCAAACCAAGCTCTCTTAGAGAAGAGGGGGGAAAGAGCGTATACATGTTGTGCTATTAGTAATGATTTGATTTTCAGAAAAGCCGCTTTGGACATCAAGATCCTCCTGGGTGTCCCTGAGGCGAGGTTCTCTCCCTCACCCTCTGGTGCCCAAGTTCTTTATGTGAGTAAATTCACGTTTATTGGAGCAAGAACTTCAGTGTGCAGATTTCTTACATCCCAAATTAGTTTTTAACCATGGGACTAAAGAGCTTGTCTCTTTTCTGGCCGAATGAATATTTCATTATTTATACAGCTGCAAGAGGACCTTGCTGGTCATCAAGCAGCCAGGTCTTTTGGGGTGAGTGACTTTCTGCTTCACAACTACATAGCTGCAGCTAGAAAGCTTTTTTTCTGACAAAAGTTTAGACTGAAGCTGGTGTGTTTTTGTGACTGGAACCAGTTCTGACAAATTAATATTTTCACATGAAGAACAGAAAAGAAGATTTTATCAAAAATTGCAGGCCAACTGTTGTGTTAAACAGCAGGTCTCATGCAAATCCATGGCGACCATGGTTTTGATTGTCAAAGTGTTACAATGTGGATTATCTGGAAGTACAATGAACATACACAAAGCTCCAAATAGCCAAATCTAGCTGCCCTGAGGCACTTGAGAATTGCTGGTCTAGAAAAACCTGAAGTGGATTGGATGTGGTTCAGCCTCAGCCAGCTCTGTGAGCTCAATCCTGTTTACAGAGGAGTAGAGAGCTTGCTCATTAATTGAGAAAAGTAGTTAAGAGATTATCACATCTCATAAATGGCTAGAATTCTCAAGTGACAAGATGGTCAGATGAAAATACATTTTATTTTTAGTACACTGTTGCTGTGCTCCAATAATAAAATGCGAAGTGCAGGAAGACAGCAATTTCAAGGGGAACTTTTAGAAAGGAGAACTGAGGGCTGATATTCACACCATTACTAAATTCTTGTTCCTGTCCAAAACAATGTGATTTGAAATGTGGTGGGGTTGCTCATTATTTATCTATTTATTTACTTGTCATGGGATTCTCAAAGCTTTTATTTTGCACAAAATGATTGACTTAGCACAGTTCACCGCAAAGTTTTGATTGCGGAGTCTTTGCATTGCATTAACACCTAGAGACATCAGTTGAGATCAGGACCGTATGCGCATACATGGCTATAGTGGCAGGCAAGGCTTGTTGGATGAGCTAATGATTTCTTTCAGCCAAAACTGCAAGAATATGTTTTGATACTACTTTTTAAGATGAGGAAACAACTAGCCTGAGGTCACACAGAAAGTTACTATGATAGATAAAAACAGAATCCAGGTTCCTATACCTAATTTGTGATATTATTATTTTTTCATCTCTGATTCATTGATGAGTTGCAAAGAAATAACTCCTTTCCTTCCCTTTGCTTTGCTTTGATTTGCTTTGCTTTGTCTTTAAAAACAATGTCACACTTTTTTGCTGCTTCTTTTTCCAGTGGCCAAGCTTACATTTCAGAAATTAAGAAAAGACACATTCAAAATATTTGTGGCTTATTAAAATCATCTGAGATGGTCCCAAGGTTACCTTTTCTCAGGTCATGATAATAGGGAAAACCTAGCAGTCACTTAATTTGATTAAAAATAATTAGACTCATAAGTGTAAACATGTTTCATATCATGAGGCGTAGGAAGATCTAAGCACTGTGGTTTAAAATACAAATAGCTGTGCAAATCACAGAGTCTTCCATGGGGTTCATTGAGTCCTTAATCATACAAACTCCCAGGGGTTTATGAGCCATTCAGTCTGGGGAAACAAAGCTGAGTCTGAAGGACGGAGATTTCCCTGGTAAACATCTCTAACCTCTCTTTAAGAGATGTGTGAAGAGGTCACCAAACCAAATTAGGAGATAGAGACTGGGGGACAGGGTCATACTCAAGGAGTTTAAGGAATTTTAAGATGGCTGTTGTGAAGAAAATATGCAATAAATCCAGGGAAACTCAGCTGAGACCTAGGCCTTTCAGAACAAGGGGTGCAACTCCAGGCAACAAAAATCATGAGATTATGGAAAGAGTCAAGGAAGAAAATTTTTGCTGTTGAGTTCACAGAGAGACAGAATTTCATATTAGGGCTCCTGAGGTTTATTCCTTTTTCATCCAAGTCTCATGTCCCTTGGGGGTGTCCCGCAGCAGGGAGTTGTCATCTGCTTCAAGGAGAGGAAAAGGCTAACAAGACAGACTTGACTGAGAGGATCTGAACTTGAGAGGAGGTGGTTTAAGGCAGTCTTAGTAGCAAAATTAGTCATAGGAGAAAGTTGGGCATGGCCAGTATCGATGCAGGAGGAGACCCAAAGAAAGAAAGGAATGGAGCTGTGGACCCATAGCAGTGTCTGAGGATGGGCTGCCGAGAACACACAAGACAAATGTGAGGACCAAGGGCTCACAAGATCTTAGAATCATAGAATGGTTTGGTTGGAAGGGACCTTGCAGACCATCCAGTTCCAACCCCCCTGCCATGGGCAGGGACACCTTCCACCACCAGACCAGGTTGCTCACAGCCCCATCCAACCTGGCCTTGAACACTTCCAGGGATGGGGCATCCACAGCTTCTCTGAGCAACCTGTGCCAGTGCCTCACCACCCTCACCATGAAGAATTTCTTCCTTATATCTAATCTAAATCTTTCCTCTTTCCATTTAAAGCCATTACTCCTTGTCCTCTGTCTCCAAGAAAACATAACGAGATACTGATAAGTTTCATGAAAATTAATGGGAGACTAGGAGGAAAAAGACTGAAATTAATACCCTCCAAATCTGGAAGCAACCCTTAGCTTGGAAAGGCTGTGATAGGACTTTTTTCTTCTTGATCTGACACTGCACAATCAGCCTGCACGTAGTGACTAGCCAGTTATCACATGTATATTTTGGAACCAGCCACAGCATGTGGTGCCTTCTGCCAGCCAGTAATTGCTGGACTTAGAAGAGAGCCTGGAGGCATGGAGGATACTGAGGGGAAATTATTATCTACAGAATATCTGCAGACTTCGGAAGTGCGATCTGAGATTATAGGGAAATCAAGAAGGAAGGAAAAAAAATGGGGTTGTTGTGGTGGAGAGGGGCTGTAGATAGAGTAGAACAGAAACCCGTAGGTTTGCAGGCTTTGTTAGTTCCCCTACCTGCAGAAATACTTGTTAATTATTATTAGAACATCTGTTTATTATTTTGAATGGCTGATTTCAAAAGAGTTTACAAAATGACAGGAAATGAAACAGAAATGTGAAAAAAAATTTTTTTGTGACATCCAACATTTATTTCTGAAAACACTCATTAGTAAGTAAAGGCTCAGAAAGACATTTCAAAAATGTGTATTTAACTTAAAAGCTTAAAATATAGGAATAAAATCAGCTTCATCTTTGATACTGACATTCAACAGACAACCTTGAAATCCTGTTATAGAATAAATCTGAAAAACACAATAGCTGCGAGCGGTTTTTCAAGGAATGAAGCCATTGTAGCCGTGGAATCAGGTGCTGCTCCTGCTTTGACAAGCAAAGATTTGGGATGTCAAACATTCTGCATGCTGCAACGCATATCACATGTTCAAGTGATGTTCAGTCAGTAAGGAAAGGTAATTGCCAGCAGCTTTGTAATGCTGTACCTCCCTTGGTATGGTGCCAAAAAAGACCAGCATTCATGTTGGCTTCAAATAAGTCTACATGCTCACTACTTTATGATAAGGGGATAAGAAGTGTTTGGCATGAAAGCTGAGCAGTAGAAGAGATGAAGCTAGATGTGGTGGTGGTGGTTGGATGGTAAGGCTTATTTTTCATGAACATAAATGATTTTTATGTCCAAGATCACAATTTGAAAAAGATATTTGTGCGTGTGGTCTCGTTTTTTTTCCCAATTATTATTACAAGATTGCATAACTTATTTCTTAATGTGTATAATAGTCATATAACCGATTTGTCAGAGATGTGATGACAAGTCAGAACTGCCAAACCAACTGAGCTACTGGAAAGTTTGCTATGATGGTCAGATATCACAGATTAAACTGAAATTGAATATCAACCTCTAAGAAAAACTGAGTCTCCTATGCTTTGTTCAGGCACGTCTCTATTCTAAGTTCACATGCAGGTGTAAGTCCAAGATAACTTTACCTTGTGTACATCTCTAAGTAAAGAGGAAGGGGAGGGAGAAAGATAGTAGCACAAATACTATCTGTCTGTCCTTGGTTTCACTTTGGTAACACAAGGAAACCGTCCTCCAAAATCTGTGCTTCATTCTTGTTTAGTTTAATGTCATGTCGTTGACCACTACTCATGCAGTGCATAAATGTTTATTTCTGAGACAAAGGCCTCTCCTAGTATTAGGAATTGGAATTTGGCCAAAACATATTTCCTTTACTTTTTTTTTTCTTAATGAAGTAAATCAGGCAACTTACTGCCTGTGTGAAGAGGTATGTGTAGGTGTAACTTATTTTACACTGTCAAACGCTCCAGCCCTCTGATCATCTTCTTGGCCTCCTCTGGGCACACTCCAGGAGGTCCATGTCCTTCTTGTGTTGGGGGCCCCAAAGCTGAATGCAGTACTGCAGGGGGGGTCTCTTGAGAGCAGTGGCACAAAGTATTATCCCCTTTAGCCTCCCACTAAACCTTTTTTTTTTTTTTTGTAGCCTAACAAAGACCCTGTGGATTCACAAGAGGCACCTTGCTTCTAGTGCTTCAGATGCCTCTTCTTCTGAAGTTCACAGACCTTCTTATCTCCTTACCATCTCTTTCATGTTCTTCATCCTTATGTTTGCCTGATTCTTAGACTATTTCTACTATTTCTCAGTTTCTTTTACCTTTTCACTGAAATTTTCCCAGGCTTAAAACCAAGGAAATTTATCTGAGAGTGCTACCAAAAGAACAGACACCTTCAGAGAGATCCTCTTTCAAGAATCTCTCTTCTTCAAACCCTTCTACATCCTCCATACATTCAGGAAAACATTAACTTCTAAAATACCCTATATCTTGTTCAAGAATAGGCTCTGCCTTCCAGATCTTCACCCAGTGAAGATCTACACAAGCCCGCTATTTGCATGAACAAGTGCAAGGGCAGCTTTTTGCACAGATTTTTCCATTCAGCCCTGCCAAGCAATTCAGCACTGCCATGCCCCAGAGGGATCTACATAGGAAATTTTTTGTCATCGGGTCTTTCACATCTATAAGCATTTCCATGCAGAAAAAGCTGAGGTGCACTGTTGGAGTACTCTGGAGGAGTTTCCTCTCCTAGTGCTTACATACTATTTCTTTCGAAGAGACAGCTTCCAGGACTATCATTCTAAGTTTTCAACATCTACTTTTATTTTAAATTGTAATTAAAAGGGAAATGGAGAAAAACAGGTAAATCAGCTAGAAAGACAATCTGAGGATGCAAATTGGAAAATTATACTTTATACTTTAGGCCCGTTTAAATTGACCGATAAGTTTATCTTGAAATCCCGTGTGCATAGTGTGCACGTGTGTATATGTATGTGTGTGTGTTTGTATACATATGCACACATATATATATGTACAAACATACATAAGTCCTCAGGAGTTTATACAATATTTTTATATTATCTATGAAGACTGTTTTTCCCTTCCTACATTTAAGCTGAGTTTCTTAAGTTCATGAATCCAAGGCATCCTCAGAAGTATCTGCATATGAACTTGAGCCAAGTCCTAAGGGAGACTTGTGTGGCATTTGCACACCCTGTTGACATTTAGAACAAAAGTCAAGCCCTGAAAACATAAAAAAATTATGGGTGAACTCTCTTTTCAGTGCCTGAATAAATTAGCAATACTGTCATCCTTGTCATTTAATACTATGGCTACATCACTGTCGAAATTTGTATTAACAGCACTGACCCACAAGTCATTGAACCTTAAGAATGGGGAAAGGCTTTCACAATGGGCTGCAGTCACTTTGCTTTAGAAATCTTAGCAGAGCTGCAGCAACTATGATGCATTATGGTCTTTTCAACCAGAAATCAGTGGTGATCGAGAGAAAGAAAAAATACTGGACTGTTTTTCTGTGCAGGAACATATATTTACTCTTAATTTTCTTAGTGACACAAAGTCCTTGCTGAATGAGGAATGCAATCTTCTAACAATATTAACTTTGATATAATACTTAATATTGATCCTCCTGAATTTAGTGGTCAAATAGAGTTTGACCAAGGCCACCTGCCTCCTTTCTTTCTTGCATTGTCTCACTGAATTCAATGCCGATGATCTAGCAAGCTTTGAAAGCATTCTCGCTTAGCTAGGGAGCCTGAGATTTTCAGCATCCTTAGTTTAAAAATGTGCTTCTGAAAGAGCTTGACTCCAGCCCCTTTAGTTGCCCAAATTATATTTATAGTCACATTTGTCATCTACCTGACACAGATCTCAAGGCAGTTTTACAAATCTCTGCTCTCCTCAGTTTACAAAGAAGTTAAGAAGACTTGAGTGCACAGTTGTTCAGTAGCAGTTGTCCAAACTCCTGGTCTGAAGAGTTATGCGGTGAACCACAGTGTCCCTGAAATGTTAGAAACTATAGAGTCTGGAACAAAACTAAACAAAGCTGTCTTGATTCAATCTGAACACTACTGTGGTAGGTCTAAAGAAAAAAAAAAGTATAAATATAAATGCAAGCTACTGATCCTATGGTTAGAATGTCAATAAGGGCACTTTAACACTATATATAGAGAAAGTGTATGTATAGTATTAAGGAGATGAGTGTATTTTATCTTCTGTCAATGCATAAAGCTGTCTGAGTGTAATAATAATTCTCAGTTGGGCCTACCTCTGCATGGATTGCTTACAAATCATTGCAAACATTTGTACAGAGCAAAGCACAAGACACAGATGAAAAGAAAAAAGCTGCAGGAAAAGCTCAGTCCTGAGCAAGGACACCTCTGGAGACATCCTTATGCATCTTACTATGTAAAGCCAAAATTCACAAGAATGGTGAAGTCATGTTTAGCTCCATAATATTTGTTGCGGTTTGCAGGTCTGATAGAGCTTGCAAAGCTGATGGTCAAATGCTGCAGGTCTTCAGAAAACATTTGGTATCAAAATTTTAGCAGAATCGGCCTTCTTTCTAGCAGAGGATATCAAAGAACTGTGAAAGATTCAGAAAGTATGTATTGTTTAACTTTTTTGGATAAGGGAAACTGAGGCTCAGAATGCACTTCACTGTGGCATCCTCTGCTCAGACCCCTGTGAGCATTGTGACTCATGGTGGAGGAGAAAGAGGCCATAGAGGCTACAGTACCACCCTGATTGTGCATTAACATATACAGACCAGAATAGTTTCTACTTGTTGGTAAACATATGCTATATTATTTTGTACTTCACTTCTACAAAAAACATTGCGTCTTTTAGGGGTTTAAAAATTTTCTTTTCTTTTCAAATCAACTTAAGGAAGGAATGGCATCTTTGGAAACAAAATTAAGGTCAATGTTTCCTCCCTCATCAGCCTCACAGCCTCCTTCTTTCTCCAGCAGGATGATGGACTGGTTGGAGGCCTGCCAAATCTCTGTCCTCAGCCAAACGTGACAATCCCTGGGAATTTCCTAGTCCAGTTCTTGCTTGGCCTCAGGTCTCTCCCTCCATCGCTGTCCCTGCTCAGGCAGTCACTCTAATGACAGGGAAGAGTATTTTCTTTTTCATTCCCTTTGCAAGGGAAGTCACCTCTGAACTGTATTCCCTTTCTGATTTTATTTATATGCCTGGTATTTTTCCTGGTCAAGGGAAAGTAGTAATGACATGGAATCCTTAGAAAATAGGATGGAAACCATTTTAAAAGTTAGTTAAAGAGATTTGAATGTTAGTATCATTTCCAGTACCATATCCTAACTGCAAGGACATTCATTGCCAGATTAATGCATACAGTGGGAGATAATCAGGGATATTAGACATAGACCAAATGCTATTGCAAATAAAGCATCTGTACTGTGATCAGCATGCTCTATCATTTAGTTACCTTTCCTTGCTCGAAGCAAGAAAATCAGATTTTCTTTGTCACGAAGAAGGAAGAAAGAAGAAAATATGTTGTTTCCTGTTCATTCAGAGAGCAGTCCTTTTAATATATATCTTAAAATATTCTGGCTACATTTTTCTCTTTTTTCCCTCCACTTTTATTTCCTTATCCTTTTCCTTCATGTCCTTCTTTTTTTCTTTTTCTTTTTCTTTTTCTTCTTTTTCTTTTTCTCTTTCTCTTTTTCTTTTTCTTTTCCTTTGTCTTTTTCTTTTCCTTTTCTTTCTTTTTCTTCTTCCTATTCTTTTTCACCTTCTTCTTTATTTCCTTTTTTCTTTTCTTTTTTTAATATATAACAAAGAAGTACCTATGGAGGTTGTCATTGATCTGACATGATAAGTGAAAGCCTAATTTTCCGCACTTTCAATGAGGTTTAAATCTCAAAGGCATGAATGGCCACTGCAGACTAATCTCATTTCTGTAAATTTTTTTGCTTCAGTGCAGTTGAACATGGGATAAATTTAGTAATTATTTTCAAATGTGAGATAATAACCCATATTTCCTGTTTTGTACAACTGTCATTGTACAATTTCTTGAAATTCAGGTGCAAAGCATTTAGCTGGAGAGACAGTGCTCAGACAGATCATCACCTTCTTTCCCT